>NW_006776123.1:271290-305580 GCF_000442215.2 Lipotes vexillifer
AAAGAGAGTCCAACAGGATCCACTTAAATAGCACGTAGGTGACCACCTACTCCAGCCGCTTGCAGTCTCTGGATTATATTTTCGCAGGATATACCTCTTATGAGGTAGGTATATCCCCACCTCGTTCATTCTGAAATAAGACCTCTGTCGTCACCAGAAATCAGATGTAAAGACAAGCCTAGAGAGGGTTCCGAGAGAAACAAGCCTCCGATTAGCTGCATGAAGCTCAGCCCTGCCCTCTTCCTCATGGCTAAGATCACCTCCACCACCCCCCAGACAGTGATGGGCTGATCTCTCCAAGTCTCAGTTTCTTCACCTACAAAATGGAAATCATAAAATATGCTTCAAGAGGCTGATGAAAGAGGAAAAGGGACGGCACATCCTCTTAGATCTCTTCTAGCCCTCAGGTGCTTGGTGTCTAAATTGTGTTCTTCACAAATCTGGGGATCCCAGAGTCACTGCCCTGTCCTGAGTTCAGCATATTTCAGATCCAGCACAAAGGGCCTGGTATGGAAGGAGAAAGTCCCTCTATAAGACAGGAAAATCCAGCCTCCTGCAGGCCACTCTGCTTCCCAGATCAGGCTCCTCTTCCCCAGGATTCAAGGAGACCCTTTAAATGCTGAGATCCTTCAGAGGCATCAAACACTTAAACCAGCTGTAAATTACTCTCAAGTGAAGCACAGCAGAAGCTCTGCTTCTTAAGCTAAAGGGGACTCACTTCGGCCCCTTACAAAATGAGCAGAGCCAGCCTTAGTGGAGCCTCAGAGGTACTGGATGTGGCATCAGGCTTAAGAGGCAGACAACACCCAGCAGCCTGGGAGGGCAAATCCCTGGCAGAGCTGGCCCCAGGCACAGGCAGAAGGAGAGACAGCTTAGCTGGCGAGAATCTGAAGGGCATCAAATGAAGCCCCACCTCCGTGGAAAATAAACTGCTGTCTCTTCTTCCACCACTGCAGCCTCAATTCAATGTAGGAAGGTTTCAAGGGTATTTTGGTCCTTTCTGACCCTTTTAGATTTGCAATTATCCCTGGGAGAGACCACATATTAAGATATTGGAGCTAACAAAAGAACTGTCAGCTACCATCTCTGCAGGGATGGGGCAGCCCCTGGAAGCAGAGATGGGCCAGAGGAGCTTGGGCAGTGCCGTGGGCAACAGGGGGTGGGCAGGAGAGAGGGGAGGGCATCATGCAGTCAACTCTGGTTACCAGACTGTGTGCTCCTCCAGGATGGGGACCAGGTTGTCTTCACGGCCATACCCCCAGTTCATGGCACAAAAAAAGGCGTTCAGCTATTTATTTCTCCTTTCAGAGAACACTGGCTGTGATCTCTCATGCCAGACCTCTTGTGCACCTGGTTCTCGCCTCACTCTGTAATGCTTGTTGGACCCATTTGTTCCTTGCTGCCCTCATTCATCTCATCTGCTTTATCTTTCACAGTGCGTGCTCTTAGGTTGTAAGCTAAGAACACAGGCATCTTCTAGCCACATGGCCCCGCTGCTCCCAAACCCTTAGCTTGTCCATCTGGGAACATGTTGTCTTCCCGTGGGCATGGCTGTAGGAGGCAGGCATTCCAGGGGGCTCCTCGGCCAGCCAGATCAGCTGGCTCAAGACTGGGGAGGAGTGAAGTGGCAGGAGAGGGCATCACCTGATTCAACTGACCTCTAATCCAGAGCAAAGGCTGCATCTAGCTCATCTCTGAGCTTCTACAGAAGGGTGTGCACACAGTAGGTCCTTAATGAAAATGTGGGCAGGCCTGGATTTGAATCTTTCTGTTTGGGTAGTGGAAGGGAAGCAGCTGCTGTTTTTAGAGAAATATCTTGGGGCATTACAGAGTGTGAACACTGCAGTGACAAATGGTCTAAGGAAGAATATTTTCATATTCTTGTTCTGCTGCGGTTTAATCATGAGGTCACCCACAGCAAACACCCCACAAATAGTCTAATTCAAGAGGGGCTGAGCTCCTCCCCCACCAGTTGGGATTCAAAGATAAAATTAGGCAGCCTCCCTCACAAAGCTCACGCAGCACAGTCTCTCTGGACAAGGGCCAAACCACAGGAGCCACCTGGACACCAAGGAAAAGCTCTTCTCTTTATGGGAGAGCCGCATGCTCAGGCTCCAGCCGTGGTGCTGCTTGTGTAAGCAAGTAACAAGACCTCTCTGGGCCTCAGGTAAGATGGAGAGGAAAGGGACAGCTCCATCTCCTCCAAAAGTTGTAAGGAAGAGAAAGGAAGGGAGCAGATGAGTCAGGGTGCGGGGACGCTTTGAAAGTTCAAAATGGCAAACAAGTGCAAGCACTGCGAACTGGACAGGGCACTGCTGGCGGATACGGGGTGGGACACAGAAATCACAATTTAGAAAGCACTTTCACTCTATATTCATTTACACAGTCTTACAAAAGCCCTCTGAGATATGTACTGATGGTTCCATCTCACAGGTGGGAAACTTGAGGTTCAGAGATGCTGACTGAATTGCCCTAATTCCCAAAATGGGATTAAGAAAGTATCTTGGAGCAGGAGAGACAGGGAAACTGATACTAAGTGAACATCTACTAGATGGCAGACCCTAAACGAGGTATTTTGTTCTCACAACTCATCTTCCAACCTTCCAAAACAGTGAGGTGTGTATCTTGCCCAACTTATAAATGAGGAATTTGAAACTCAGAGATCCTGTAGTTGGCAGAACTGAGATCTGAGGCCAGGAGTGTCTGATTCCATCCCGGTTCTCCCTGCTTTCCGGGGCTCCGCGGCTGGGAAGGTGCGGAGTGTGGGTGAAGCCAATGTCAATGTACCCAGTGTTCTGAGCGCAAGAGTGACACCCAATTCCTGTTTGCCATCTGGAACTTGTGATCATCTACGCGGCTATGTTGAAGTGTACCTAAGAAATAGCTTTCTAAATAATTAATGCTTGAAATGAGTTGTGGGGAAGTGTGTGCAAACTGTTTAAAATATTAACTCTTTTGCGACTCCCCTATGTAATTTAAAAGTAACTGCTTGCCACAGATTGGTAGTCTGACTACAGTTATTCGTACATTGGCATCCAAGAAGGTCCCAAAAGATTACGTCTTAGGAACACTCTGTTAGCAGTGAATCTAACTTGGAGAGATCTTTAGGTTTTAAAAGTCCTTATGTAGCCAGTGTGGTATCATGGAAAGATCACCAAGAGGCATGGGAGCCCGAGGGCCCAGGTTCCGATCCCATTTCTTCCACTTGCTAGCAAACAAGTTAACTGAAACTCTCTAAGCCTCAGTTTCCTTATCTTGAAAATGGAGCTAATAACAGTATCTTCTTCATGGAGTTGTGGGCAGGAATAAGTGACTCTGTACAGGCTAGGCCTGTATGATAGTGCCTGACATGTGGTAAGGTAATTGGAAAGTATTAACTATGATTCTTTCTGGTTTGAGCTTAGAAATTTGGGTGATTCATTTACCCTCTATGAGCGTTGCCTCCCTTATCTGTAAGACGGGAATCATAATTATATTCACCTTAGAAACTCACAGTAAAGTCGAATGAGGTAATATGAAATAACTCTGTCAGTCACTTGAGCTACACAAATATAAGATGAGGCGGTTTTCCAGTCTTTTCTTCCTAGAAGTCTGGGTCAGAACTGTGACCTGTGTAATCAGTTCCTAGGACTTCAGTTACTTCCCAAATACCAGTCCTCTGGTCTATTGCCACTTTAGGCAGCCTCTCACCCAGGCCCAAGTCAGACACTGGTCACTGTGTCCCCAAGCAGGAGGAGACAGTGATGAAAGTTGCCACGTGGTTTTCTTAAAGTCCTTCTCTCAACCTATGTGACACAACAACAGCTCCCACCCTTCCCCATGGTGGGGGGCTGGGAAGGGCAGATTCTCAGGCGTCTCCAGGAACCCTTCTCACAAGGTTCCTACACCGTTTTCATGCCCACTGCGCATGAGAGGTTAAGAGTTGTGTACCTGGTTTCTAGGAACCTGGACTATATAGCATGTCTCATACCTCGGCATCTCAGGAAAAACTCCAACTCTGACATCCTGTTACACTGAGACCTGCCCTAGCCACGAAGGCCTCGTGTAGCAGGCTCCAAATTGAAAGGACAAATAACAACGAAGTGAGAGCTGCTCAGTAACCCATCACAGACTTTGTTTTTTTCTACATTCAGGCCCATTTTGTCAAAGACTTCTCTTCAGTTTAGCCCTCCTTTGATTCATTTTGCCATCAGAGAACATGATTTCTTCTTACCCAGACAGGGTGTGTAGTAGAGAGGTTAATTGTTGGGCTAGGAGTAGGAATCTGATCCTGTGACTGATACACCCTGTACAGCTGCAGGGGAGTTATTCAGAGACTCTTCCCTGTTTAGGTTGTACCCTAAAGGGGCCCATCCTAAAATGCCCGAAATGCCGGGAGAAACTGGATCAAAGTTCATTTGACAGAGTGTGCCTTTTCACCAGTGTGGTTCTGTAAACTTTCTGATTTATATCATGGTAGAGGCATACAGGGGGCTGACTAATAGAACGCTCTGTCTAAGAGAGAGTTTGCCAACCATGTTCTAAATGGTAACAGCATTTTTGGAGAATTAGCATAAATCAGCATAAACACTCTAGCTTGTAGCAGGGCTTCCAAGGTTGAACTAGGAAACACCAAACTCAGGAGACACTCTACAATAAAGGAAGAATCCAGGGTCAATATGTTTGGGGAAAGACAGCACACTCCTTCCTCCTCTTGGGCATTTACAATGAATAATATTGTGGTAAAGGCTCTGAGAATCCTGCAGGAAAGAAACTGTTTAACCTTATTAATCCAGCACTTCCTAGACTTATTTGATGACTGTGGCCTTTCGTTTGTAAGCAAAGCATTTATAACCTTTGGAAACAGCATTTATGGAGAAATGCTCCAAGTTTCTAAGTTGGAAGTCACCTTAGAGGTCACAGAGTTCAACTCCCCTTTCCAATTCTACACCCAGTTCCAACGTGTGGGGTTTCCCCTCACACATCCAAGCAATTCTCAGACACCAGCTGGGTGCCCTACGATTCAATAAGACTGTCCCCCTTCAGGCACCAATTGCAAGTCCAGGTTGTCACCTGTGCTCCTGACCAAACAGCTATAGATTGGAGATTCCAATGACCCCTCTTTGAGTTTGGTTAATTTGCTAGAGAGGCTCACAGAACTCAGGGAAACCTTTTGCTTACTAGATTACCAGCTTATTATAAAAGGATATAACTTAGGAACAGCCAAATGGAAGAGATGCATAGGGCAAGGTATGGGGAAAGGATTCAGAGCTTCCATGCCTTCTCCAAGCCCACCATGCTCCCCACCCAGAAGGTCTATGCCAGGAATGGGAGTGGAGACCAAATATATATTTTATATCATAAATAACAATATCACACCCCTCATGAAGAAACCCAGCCACACAGACACATTTCCAGAGGTAGGGAACCAAGTGCTTTGCAGTACAATTCATTCTTCGGTCTGATCACAGTAGGAGCACAAACTTTACAGTCAGAAAGATGTGGATTCAACCTCTAGCTCTGCCCCCGTATGTGTGTCTTTGTGAAAGTGACTGGCCCTCTCGGCTAAGCCTCCTCCACTCTGAAATGAGGATGGTAATGATACCCATCTCCTAAGGTAGAGGAAAGGAATAAATAAAATAATCAATGTTAAGTGCCTGGAGTGGTACCTGGTACCTGGGAAGTGTTGAATAAATGTTGACCGTTATTTTTATTAATCCTATACCTACTTTCCCAAGCAACACAGCACAAACCTATTACTATTTCCACCTGGAAGCTCTTCAGAATCACAGGCTTCTCTTCCCAAGCAAAATATCCTACATAGTGAACAATACGGTCTTGATTCTTCACCCCATCAGCTAAAAAAAAACACCAAAAAACAACAAAAAAAAAACCTGTATCCCAAAATAAGTTTATTTATAAAGTAGATACATATATAATGCAGTATTAATGTTTGTGTGCATTACAAAATATACACAAAAATTATATTTTGAAGTATGAAATAAAGGTGAATAAATCATGTTTTACATGTACACCTTGCCTTATTATATACCATTTTATATGGCACAATAAGCCTAGTTTGCTCTAGTTATAATAACAATATTTTAGAGAAAGCAATACCATAGGATGTGTTTCTTTTTTTTTTTTTTTTTTTTTGCGGTACGCGGGCCTCTCACTTCTGTGGCCTCTCCCGCCGTGGAGCACAGGCTCCGGACGCGCAGGCCCAGCGGCCACGGCCCACGGGCCCAGCCGCTCCGCGGCACGTGGGATCCCCCCGGACCGGGGCACGAACCCGCGTCCCCTGCATTGGCAGGAGGACTCACAACCACGGCACCACCAGGGAAGCCCCTGTTTCGTTATTTTTTAATCCTTAGTTTAACACTCAGAAAAGCAATTCACAGGTCATTTCAATAATAGATTTCAATGGCTGTCAAAGCTGAGAACAAAACCTCACTAAAACAAATAGGTCCAATGGAAGACCAGCCTATAGCTGCACTCTGAGTCACCCAGACTCCATGTTCAATCCTACTCTTTCATGCAAATATTTTTATGAAGTTCAGCTAGTAAATTTTCTTCCCTAATGCCAATCAGATGTTCTTATAAACCTGAATGATGTTGTATTTTTATGTTTCTAATCAAAGTGTTCAAAACCCAGTGAAAAAATATAAACAAGTTAGGAAATTGCATATCCTTGTTTTTAAAATATGCAATATGAGAGTTTTCATAACTGATGACATGCATCATTTTCAGCAATAAATTAATTTCCATTTTTCCCCAAATTCTTTCCTTTGAAATGCTGTTGTATTCTTCCTCATTATTAATACATCACCTTTCCCTTAAAGAGATAAATCAAATGTCTAATTTGAAAATATCTGCTTTGTAACATTATTTCTGATAGTCATCTGTCATCACAGAAAAACTCAACCGATTGGAACACTTGTATTTTCTTTTAATTTGTAAGTCATCTTCCATTTTGTCAACTCTTTGTAGTAATTTTCCTCGAGATGACCAACAAGCCTCTAGGTAATAGTATGATCAGGACCCAGACACTAAACAGAATCTGACAGGCAAGAAGGTTTATCCAGCCAGGTTTGTCCACAGAAGAAGGAGGAAATTAGAGAAAGGGGGAAGGAGGAATCTGGGAAATTCAGCTGCGGCTTCCAGTGGTTGCAACAGGGCACAGAGAGCCTCAGGCAGCAGATAACAGACCAGCCTGCCCAGGCAACATGGAGGCCCCACAAGGACAACAAGGACCCAGACACGGAAACAGCATCTCAGTGCCCAAGAGAACTGGGGGAAAGCAAGGCATGGCCCAGGTTCTAGGGAAACCAGGAAAGCAGACAAGGTCTCAGTTGTAGCAATGGAATGTGACTGAACCATGACCAATAACAGTGCCTGGACACCGTGCTAAGGTTTCCTGTTAGGTAAATCTTATTTCCCTGAGTAAAAGATAAAGGATCTGAGTCCTACAGACTTCACCGAACTCCTTAAGGCCGTACATCTTAAAAAATGGTACAGTCAGGACTTGAACCCAGATCCTCTAGCAACAGAACGGCTAGTTTAAAACCATGCTACTCATCCTATCTGAGAATAGGACCAGAGCCTGATTGTTTAACCAGAATATTAGGTCAAAACAGAATCTGCAGCCAGGCTAATAAGGCTGAGATCTTCAAAATCCTGCCTGCGGGCTCATTAAATTCCCCCTGATTGCTAAGGAGTCTGGTTTCCATGGAGACTGAGGCAAGTCTGATCTGAATATGAGTTAAATATTTCCAGCTTTGAAGACATGAGACTGGGGAGGCAGGAAACAAGGCTCTCCCACTGTCTCAGGTTAATTCCTTACCCAAGATCATTTTACAGAAAGAGAAACCGAGGCTCTGAAAAGGTAAGTGAACTGCTCAGCACCATCCAACTGGTGAGAGAGAAAGCACTTAAATCCAGGGTCCCTCATCTTAAGTCTAAGGCCCTTTTCATTGAACTACAGCTTATTACACACACTCCCATCTAACTCCAAGTTTAGGTGATTTTACACCTAATCAAATCTTTATTTAATGATTTGGAAAGTATATGTTAGCATCTTTTCTAATGGTGAATGTAGAGATGCAAATTCCCAGTCAATAAGGATCTACAGTTAATAGAAAACTCACCATCAGTGAGCCTCAAAAGGTAAGGAGGCTTCTCATATATTAATTAAGTATAGTCCACGATTCTCCTTCTTATGTATCATTGGATAACTAACTTCTCCCAGAGTGGTCAGAAGGAAGAAATACATTTTATCTAAGAGACAGAAAAATGTAATTAAAAATGTAAAAAAATAAGGAAAACAAAGACTTAAATTAGGTGCAAAGCTTATATCACAGGAAATCAATTAGAAGATGGAAAAAGGAGTTCAAGTTCAAACCCTCAGTCTTGGTTTCTAGGAAATGTGCTTTGGCAAAAATAGTAAACCCCTAACCTAGACACACAACTGGCAGCATCCCATTCTTAAATCAAATTTGCCTAAAATATCTCAGTGGGCCATTAAGGCCATGGTATGGAATCTGTTTCTGCCTCCGTTCACAAACTAAAAGAAAACTGGTTCGCACCGTCTCAGAATTCAGCATTCCCTGCCACAGTGGATTCTGAGTGGAATAGAGATAAAGAATTGCATTCTTGGTTAGCATGTGTGATGGAGAGTGATATGTTGTTCTACCTGACTTTTCTCAGTTCAGTGGGTAATGCAGTATGTTCTCAATAACTACCCATTGGTTTGTCCTGACCACTACTGTGAAGTCAGGGTTATGGGATGGTGAAAATATGGGCCACCTCTGCTCAGGGGGTCCCCAAGTCTTCTTACTTCCCATTACAGCACCTCAGAGGGGCTTCTAAACACTTAGGCATCAAGTCCACACTTCTTTACCTGGTCTTAAAGGTTCTTGAGATACTGCCTCCTCCTTCCCTTTCCATCCTCTTTTCATCTGTGTCCCACCTCCTACAAACCTCCTGTGGTCTAAGCTACACACACTCACTTCCCTAGTTCAGGCCAGTAAGCTTTATACTCTCTCAGAAATCTGGTTTGCTCTCCTTCCTTGACTAATCCAACCCGTATCGCTCTCCCCTTCCCTGAACTCTTAAGACACTCACAGTCAGTAACATAGATTTTAGCACTAGACCTGTCGTGAGTATCTCCACTATACTAGTCTTAACTCAATTCACCTGCAAACCCTGGAGACATGGGTCTTTGGTGGTTTGGGCATGGTCTTTGGTGTCCTCTATTGGATGGGATGGAGGTTGTATGAAGAGAAGATGTATAGCCCAATGCAAAACAAGTGAGCACACACACACTATAAATTTAAGAAAAAACAACCCACCCGCACTGTTGAAGATTCATGAAAGCACTAATGATGTTTAGGACAATGAGCCTTAGAGCTTTGGGGTCAACTGTTCATGAAAGCAAGTATATTATCTAGTTAGGGGGCAGGACATAGTGGGACTGGTTCCCATCAATTGAAGGGACCTCACTAAGTTCATGCTGGCAGGCGAAGTACCCATTTTCATCACTGTAACCTCAAGACTGGTGACAGTTAGGCATGAAAGGTGTTAACACCAGCTCAGAATGTTGACTAGAGAGGCCTGTGAACCAGTCACCTTTCTTTAGAAGATCCATTTGCAGAACTTAAATTTGCTGACATTTGGCCCTCAGGCCTTTACCTGTTCTTGAAGATAAACTGCGGTTGAGTGAATCAAAATAATTTCACAGCAAACAGTCATCTGACCAAAGCAAACCCACTGAGACATAGAGCTCCTAGCTCATTACCCACTTCCAGCCTCCAACAGACATGAATTTATTGATCAAAGGGGAAAAATGAATTGAAAACTAAGTGTTCATCCGAACTCCATTTTCTGAGTTACCTTGGGGTTATGGAGAGTTTCAGCTGTAGAGTTATCACCAATAATCCATCTCACTAGATGGTCACTAGATCTTTTTAAGTGCCTTAAACTCAGAACTACTGGAATAATCTTTGCCATTTTTGCCGTGTGTTTTCTTTTCTATAAAGACCAAAAATTTCAGTGTGCATCTATAGACACTTATAGATGTCCCATAAGTATAGTGGCTTTGGGAGCTCATACTATTGATATTAAATAATGTACTTGTACTCTTCTCATTGACAATCATAAATTCTTCCCTCCTTCAATTATATAAAATTCTTACTCATTCACTAACAGAAAGAGAGCCAAGTTGTTATCCATATAATGTCAAATCAGTTAGGTGTGATGAACACAGCTAGTGAATGATTCCTTTTTTGTGCTCATCTCTTGACAGCACATAACACACTGCCTGGCCTGATACACATCAAGCACTTTACATGCGCCAACCACTGTGAAAACGTTGAGTTTTCAGAAAAAACATGATTTCCATCAGCATGTCGTTCACAATCTGGTTAAAGAGACAGACATTGAATAGACACATGAACACAAGATAATATACAGTTGAGAATCTTGATGAGTGCTAATAAGGGAAAAGTGCTAAAAAGGAATATGATTATACTGGGAATAAATCGGAACCTTAATTTAGACTGGCAATCAGGGAGCTCTTCTCTGAAGAAATGACATTCGTAACTGAACCCTGAAGGATGAGTTGAGGTTGGCCAGGTGAAGTGTGGGTGGTGAGCCTTCCAGATGGAGCATGTGCAAATGCCTGGAAACAGGGCAGAACTTAGCGCATCTGAAGAACTGAAAGAAAGCCACTGGTGCTGAAGTGAATTGGGTGAATGGCATGAGTTGAGGGTTCAAGGGTAAGTAGGAAGGAGTATAAATTTTACTACAGGAAAAACTAAAGAAAAGCAGAGGACTAATGCCATCTTATTTACATTTTTTAAAAGAATGCTCTGTGTGCTGTATGGAGAATGGGTTTGAAAAGACAAGATTAAATGTGTGGAAAGGAGGAGACTATTGCAGAAATCTAGAGGAAAGATGATGGTGGCTTGTTCTAGAATGGTGCCAGTCGAGATGGAAGAAATTGTATGGAAATGGAATCTAAGAGGATGTTGAGATGGACTGGATGTTGGGGAATGAGGGTGACGAAGCCAAGTTTAATGTCACATTTCTAACAAATAATTGATAGATGGGAGTACTGTTTATGAGGAAGAATTGAGAAGGAGCTATTTTGTAAAAGTGATGGTGGGAACTAGTTTAGTTTGCTATGTCAATGAGACATTCAGAAGAGGATAAGTGAAGTAAACTTTAGTTAGGATAAACCAGAGAGGTCAGAAGTCAAGTATAAATCTAGGAGTCATCATCATATTGATACTACTTGAAGCCATGGGAAATGAGACCTTCCCAGCAAGACTATAGAGAAAAAAGGCAGAAGGCTCCGAGTACGCCTAGAGGAGGGGGCGTCAACAACAAAAAACTTAAAAGGAGTAACAAAGAAAGAGGGAGAATAATAGAAAAGTGTGATTGGACAGAAACTAAAAGAAGACAGAGTCTGGCAGAGAGTACTGAATTCTCCTGAAAGGTCTAAAAAATGAGAATTTAAATTGTTCATTAGATTCATTGTTTATGGGTTGGTAGATTTGGGGCATGACAAAAGTAGTTTCAGTGGAGAGGTATAGAATGAAAACAAACTGGAGCATCCTCAACAAATTAAAGAGGAACAGAACATGAGAAAATGAAGATAGCGTAGGCAGACAACTCTTTCTAGAAACTCTACTGTAAAAGAAGGAAGAGAAACAAGGCTGGGCTACAAGTGGAGACAGATTTGGAGTAAAGGCAAATGGCAACCATCAGTGAGTCTATGTAAAATGTGAAATTCAGTACAAGTTACTATCTGTCTCAGTCTAGGTGATCCAAAATATGTCTGAGCAAGGACTTAACAAGTGACTATTTTATTTTACATTCAAACTGGAGAAAAGAGATTAGATGACGAAGAAGAAAAGAAGGAATGAGGGAAAGGCAACTCAAGAATGTATTATGGTCTGACTGCCACCAGGAAATCAAGGCCCAATTATGCTAAAGCCCATCTAAGCTGTCATTTAGAATACATTAAGAGTTGTTCACCCAAGGAGTGGACGAGTTCACCACTAGAAGAGTTGCCCTATGGGGTGCTAACTCCCTTGTACCTCCCAATCTGCCCCATGCCTCAAAATACTTGAGCAGATTCCCATAAGCGTCCCACTCAGAGGTGGTAGAGGAGCCGAGGATACAGAATGAGAGATACCCAGTATAACTGAGGGCCAGGGTCTGCTAAGTTAAATCCGTATGTAGCTGGTTGCTATGGTAACCACTAGAGTAAAAGATGGAGCAAGAGGATGTGAAGCAGGGCTCAGCAGTGTCTGATATAATATCTACCTTGATATTCACACACTCCACAGCCTTTCCAGTCTGGAAAGATGAAATGGCTTGCGTCTAGTTCATCCCAGAGCTGGCATGTACATTCTCCTAATTCCTGGCCTCCAGACCTCCTTGCCTCTGTTTAAGATTAATTACTCCAAGTAGCCATGATACCTGACAAGTAAATTCACTGCATAAGGGTTTTAATACATTCTTCGGGACAGAAGCAAGAAATGTTTTAGAACCAACAACCAATTAACCTAATATTTTATGAGCACATACTGTATTCCCCATGTGCACCAGTAGTATAGATTGTCAAAGAATATTAAGTATGGTCCTTTCTTTGATGTCTCATTAAAAGAATACTGCATAGACCCATGGGAAGAGATCTAAAAATAGCAGAAGGCTGGATATGCTTATATAACAAACGTAGAATAAGCCTGTGTCAAGCTAGCAGATATTTAGTTATGGCAATGTTTCTGCTGGAACTTCTCTGAGTAGAATCTCAGAGGTGATGGAGAGCAGTCATGAAAGTTATTTGTTTTGGTTAGAAATGTCAAACTCCAAATGTTAACAGAAGCTACCTCTGGGTAGTGAAACTAGAAGCGATTTTTACTGTCTGCTGTAGATGTTTCCATATTTTCCATAAGTTTCACAATACATATGTATTACTTTTATATTCAAAGAATATACTTTTTAAAATAACCAAAGGATGTTGAGCCACTAGAACTCTCATTCATTGCTAGTGAGAGTGCAAAACGGTACAGCCACTTTGGAAAACGGTTTGGCAGTTTCTAATAAAGTTAAACATACATTTACCATCGACCTAGTAATCCCACTCATAGGTATTTACCCAAGAAAAGTAGAAATGTTCCCTCTCTCCCTCCCTCCCTCCCTCTGTCTGTCTCAGTCTCTGTCTCTGTCTCTGTCTCTCTGTCTCTCTCTCACACACACACACACAGTCACACACACACACTATACACAAATGTTTAAAGCAGCTTTTTTATAATCACAAAAACTGGAAACAACCTACATGTCCTTCAACCTACGAATGAATAAACAAACTGTGGTATATCCTTAAAATGGAAGACTAATCTGCAATAAAAAACAGGAAACTACTGGGACTTCCCTGGTGGTCCACCTGGTAAGACTCGATGCTCCCAATGCAAGGGGCCCAGGTTCGAACCCTGGTCAGGGAACTATAACCCTTAGTTGCATGCCGCAACTAAGACCCAGAGCAGCCAAAATAAATTAAATAAATAAATATATTTTTTTAAAACCCAGTGAACTACTGATACATACAATAACATGGAAGAATCTCAAATGCATTATACTGTATGAAAGAAGTTCCATAACATATGGTTGCACTGATATGACATTTTGGAAAAGGCAAAATTATAGAAATAGAAACTGATCAGTGGTTGGTAAGAATAGGAAGTAGAAGGAGAGGTAACTACAAAGGGCAACACAACATAACTTGGAGGGTTCTGAAACATGGCTGTATCTTGAGTGTGCCAGTATTTAAACAGCTGTATATGCTTGTGTTCACTCAGGTCTCTACACAAAACAATTTATTTTTCAGTGTGAAAATTTTTAAAGTAAATAACACAACAAATTCTTAACAAAAGCACATTAACAGCTCTTTCCCACAAATGAAAAACAAAGGGAGATGATCTCAAGGGCTGTTGAAATAATCAAAGGAAGAACTGACCAATATGGGTTCTGTGTGGATCACTGGGAACCAAGAAGGAACAAAACATCTGAGAACCATTACAGGGAACCTGTAGGGAGAATGCATTGGCTTTCTGAAGACAGAAGCAGAGAACAAGACACTAAAGTCTCCTCTAGAATCATAAACCCAAAAGACACATGATCTTTCACAACGATGAGTGCGCCGGTGAAATTCATTAGATTGCAGGCAACTAAGACCAACTTTGTCTTAGGTAAGGCACACAGAGAAAAGGGAAATGGGAGTGGGAAGGAACTGGAAGGATTCTGAGTAACCCACAGGAGCCCAGGAAATACTGAAGAACAGTGTGTCAGACAACTCTCATGGGTCAACTTGAAAATCTTTTTCACCAATGCTATGGAAGCCAGTTCCACCCAAATTTCAACCAGCTTAATGCAGCTTAATTTCAACTGTACAGCAGCTACTCTGGCCTTGTGTACCTCTCATTTCTAGTCCTGGGGCTTTTTCTACACCACTGTAAGTGATGCCCAGCAGGAACTCGCTGGGTACTCACAAGTGTGCCCGTCAGAGTGGACTTAACACCATGGGTATACCTTCCACCAACAGGAAATAGTAGTCTATGGATAAATGCCTCCCCTTTTCCCCCATTCAGAGCAATAGTTCTGATACCCATTTTGAAAATCTCCTAAGTCAAGTCCTTGGCATTAAAGACCAGTCACTAGTAGTGGTAGACAACTCAATACAGTACAATAACTCATTCTTGTACTGATTCTCTTTCTTCCATCTCTGTTTCATTCCACCTGTCCCAAACTCTCTGAACTCATATTATCAAATATACTAACTGCAAGCCAGGCTTTATCTCACGCTCTGCTCCTGGGGAACCCAGGCCAAGACACACAGGCCTTGGAAATGATCCAATATAGCTCTGGAAGTCTCAGCTGTAGAAATATGTGGACTCTCTCTTGAGAGTGGTGGTATCAGTGGACTCATCTGTAACCAACCTTCAACTTCTTCCCAGGAGAGAGTCTCATGGGCCCAGATTAGGTCACATACATACTCTGAGGTCAAAGGATATGGAATTCATGCCCTAATCTCAACAGAATCACTTGGAGAAGAGGCAGTTCTTCAAAGAGTATGTGGAGATTGGAAACGGGATGATGTAGGAAAATTCTGTTTTGTAGTTGCAAGTTGCTTTTGGATCAGGTAAATTTATCTTTTTTTAAGATAATATTAAATGCACCAACTTTTGAATTATAGGGGTCCCAGAAGAAGAATAGAAAAAGAAAGGGGCTGAGAAAATATTTGAAGAGATTATAGTTGAAAACTTCCCTAATATGGGAAAGGAAATAGTTAATCAAGTCCAGGAAGCACAGAGAGTCCAATACAGGATAAATCCAAGGAGAAACATGACAAGACACATATTAATCAAACTATCAAAAATTAAATACAAAGAAAACATATTAAAAGCAGCAAGGGAAAAATAACACACAAGGGAATCCCCAAAAGAACAACAGCTGATCTTTCAGCAGAAACTCTGCAAGCCAGAAAGGACTGGCAGGACATATTTAAAGAGATGAAGGAGAAGAACCTACAACCAAGATTACTCTACCCAGCAAGGATCTCATTCAGATTTGATGGAGAAATTAAAACCTTTACAGACAAGCAAAAGCTGAGACAGCTCAGGACCACCAAACCAACTTTAAAACAAATGCTAAACAAACTTCTCTACGCAGGAAACACAAGAAAAGGAAAACACCTACAATAACAAACCCAAAACAATTAAGAAAATGGGAATAGGAACATAAATATCGATAATTACCTTAAATGTAAATGGATTAAATGCTCCCACCAAAAGACACAGACTGGCTGAATGGATACAAAAACAAGACCTGTATATTTTCTGTCTACAACAAACCCACTTCAGACCTAGGGACACATACAGACTGAAAGTGAGGGGATGGAAAAAGATATTCCATGCAAATGGAAACCAAAAGAAAGCTGGAGTAGCAATTCTCATATCAGACAAAATTGACTTTAAAATAAAGACTATTACAAGAGACAAAGAAGGACACTACATAATGATCAAGGGATCAATCCAAGAAGAAGGTATAACAATTGTAAATATTTATGCACCCAACATAGGAGCACCTCAATACATAAGGCAATTAGTAACAGCCATAAAAGGGGAAATTGACAGTAACACATTCACAGTAGGGGACTTTAACATCCCACTTTCACCAATGCACAGATCGTCCAAAATGAAAATAAACAAGGAAGCACAAGCTTTAAATGATACATTAAACAAGATGGACTTAATTGACATTTATAGGACATTCCATCCAAAAACAACAGAATACACATTCTTTTCAAGTGCTCATGGAACATTCTCCAGGATACATCATATCTTGGGTCACAAATCAAGCCTTGGTAAATTTAAGAAAATTGAAATCATATCAAGTATCTTTTCCGACCACAACGCAATGAGACTAGATATCAATTACAGAAAAAGATCTGTAAAAACTACAAACACATGAAGGCTAAACAATACACTACTTAATAACGAAGTGATCACTGAAGAAATCAAAGAGGAAATCAAAAAATACCTAGAAACAAATGACAATGGAGACACGACGACCCAAAACCTATGGGATGCAGCAAAAACAGCTCTAAGAGGGAAGTTTATAGCAATACCATCCTACCTTAAGAAACAGGAAACATCTCAAATAAACAACCTAACCTTGCACCTAAAGCAATTAGAGAAAAAAGAACAAAACCCCCAAAGTTAGCAGAAGGAAAGAAATCATAAAGATCAGATCAGAAAAAAATGAAAAAGAAATGAAGGAAACAATAGCAAAGATCAATAAAACTAAAAGCTGGTTCTTTGAGAAGATAAACAAAATTGATAAACCATTAGCCAGACTCATCAAGAAAAAAATGGACAAGACTCAAATCAATAGAATTATAAGTGAAAAAGGAGAAGTAACAACTGACACTGCAGAAAGACAAAGGATCATGAGAGATTACTACAAGCAACTCTATGCCAATAAAATGGACAACCTGGAAGAAATGGACAAATTCTTAGAAATGCGCAACCTGCCAAGACTGAACCAGGAAGAAATAGAATACGTGAACAGACCAATCACAAGCACTGAAATCGAAACTGTGATTAAAAATCTTCCAACAAACAAAAGCCCAGGACCAGATGGCTTCACAGGCGAATTCTATCAAACATTTAGAGAAGAGCTAACACCTATCCTTCTCAAACTCTTCCAAAATATAGCAGAGGGAGGAACACTCCCAAACTCATTCTACGAGGCCACCATCACCTTGATACCAAAACCAGACAAGGATGTCACAAAGAAAGAAAACTACAGGCCAATATCACTGATGAACATAGATGCAAAAATCCTCAACAAAATACTAGCAAACAGAATCCAACAGCACATTAAAAGGATCATACACCATGATCAAGTGGGGTTTATTCCAGGAATGCAAGGATTCTTCAATATACGCAAATCTATCAATGTGATTAACCATATTAACTCCATTTACCACTGCAACAAAAAGAATAAAATATCTAGGAATACACCTACCTAAGGGGACAAAAGACCTGCATGCAGAAAATTATAACACACTCATGAAAGAAATTAAAGATGATACAAATAGATGGAGAGATATACCATGTTCTTGGATTGGAAGAATCAACACTGTGAAAATGACTCTACTACCCAAAGCAATCTACAGATTCAATGCAATCCCTATCAAACTACCACTGGCATTTTTCACAGAACTAGAACAAAAAATTTCCCAATTTGTATGGAAACACAAAAGACCCCAAATAGCCAAAGCAATCTTGAGAACGAAAAACAGAGCTGGAGGAATCAGGCTCCCTGACTTCAGACTATACTACAAAGCTACCATAATCAAGACAGTGTGGTACTGGCACAAAAACAGAAATACAGATCAATGGAACAGGATAGAAAGGCTAGAGATAAACCCACGCACATACGGTCACCTTATCTTTGATAAAGGAGGCAAGAATATACAGTAGAGAAAAGACAGCCCCTTCAATAAGTGGTGCTGGGAAAACTGGACAGGTACATGTAAAAGTGTGAAATTAGAACACTCCCTAACACCATACACAAAAATAAACTCAAAGTGGATTAAAGACCTAACTCTAAGGCCAGACACTATCAAACTCTTAGAGGAAAACATAGGCAGAACACTCTATGACATAAATCACAGCAAGATCCTTTTTGACCCACCTCCTAGAGAAATGGAAATAAAAACAAAAATAAACAAATGGGACCTAATGAAACTTCAAAGCTTTTGCACAGCAAAGGAAACCATAAACAAGACCAAAAGACAACCCTCAGAATGGGAGGAAATATTTGCAAATGAAGCAACTGACAAACGATTAATCTCCAAAATTTACAAGCAGCTCATGCAGCTCAATATCAAAAAAACAAACAACCCAATCCAAAAATGGGCAGAAGACCTAAATAGACATTTCTCCAAAGAAGATATACAGACTGCCAACAGACGCATGAAAGAATGTTCAACATCATTAATCATTAGAGAAATGCAAATCAAAACTACAATGAGATATCATCTCACACCGGTCAGAATGGCCATCATCAAAAAATCTAGAAACAATAAATGCTGGAGAGTGTGTGGAGAAAAGGGAACCCTCTTGCACTGTTGGTGGGAATGTCAATTGATACAGCCACTAAGGAGAACAGTATGGAGTTTCCTTAAAAAACTACAAATAGAACTACCATATGACCCAGAAATCCCACTACTGCGCATATACCCTGACTAAACCATAATTCAAAAAGAGTCATATACCAAAATGTTCATTGCAGCTCTATTTACAATAGCCAGGATGTGGAAGCAACCTAAGTGTCCATCAACAGATGAATGGATAAAGAAGATGTGGCACATATATACAATGGAATATTACTCAGCCATAAAAAGAAACGAAATTGAGTTATTTGTAGTAAGGTGGATGGACCTCGAGTCTGTTGTACAGAGTAAAGCAAGTCAGAAAGGAAAACAAATACCGTATGCTAACACATATATATGGAATCTAAGGAAAAAAAAGGTCATGAAGAACCTAGGGGCAAGACTGGAATAAACACAGAGACCTACTGGAGAATAGACTTGAGGATATGGGGAGGGGCAAGGGTAAGCTGTGACAAAGTGAGGGAGTGGCAATGGACATATATACACTACCAAACGTAAAACGGAGAGCTAGTGGGAAGCAGCCACATAGCACAGGGAGATCAGCTTGGTGCTTTGCGACCACCTAGAGGG
Organism: Lipotes vexillifer; assembly: GCF_000442215.2. Lineage (NCBI taxonomy): Eukaryota > Metazoa > Chordata > Mammalia > Artiodactyla > Lipotidae > Lipotes > Lipotes vexillifer. Next base: position 290,588 of record NW_006776123.1, read on the forward strand.
GTGGGATAGGGAGGGTGGGAGGGAGGGAGATGCAAGAGGGAAGAGATATGGGAACATATGTATATGTATAGCTGATTCACTTTGTTATAAAGCAGAAACTAACACACCACTGTAAAGCAATTATACTCCAATAAAGCTGTTAATAATTAAAAAAAAAAAAAGGTATGCCTTGTGGCATACTAGCAGATCTTTCTGCCTGAAGTGTAAGTTTCCTTTCTCTAAGGTATCAGTAGCTTCCTAGACCCTGGTTAGAGTCTTAAAATAGAAAACATTAGCATGATTCAGGTGTATTATGGGATTTTCTGGTAGGTTTTTCTGAAAGCTCAAAATTGATATTTTGAATTTGGAAAGCTTAGACTCTAGCAATTGTTAAAACAACCAGCTTCATTTTTCACTCACTCTCAGTTTGTCTCTTTCTAGGTTAATATCCAACACAGGTATTAAGCACTTGCCAGCTGTTCACAAGATTCAGTCTCTCCAAAAGGTTTTACTGTAAGTTTGAAGAGTGGTTACCAACACTTTACTCGATAGCTGTCCTGCCCAACAGCCTCTGGGCCTGTAATATGCACTGTGTAGTCTACATCCTCCAAAGATGTTGCTCTGGGTGAGCAGAGCTAAGCAGGCAAACAGCGAGTGTCCTCGGTTTTACCTTAAGACCAGCTAATCTCAGTTTGGAGAAAGTCAGCAGGCTCCTCAGTAAGACAGTTGTCAACAGGGCCAGCTTGGAGCAAATCAGGAAGCCTCGCCTTTCTTCACTATATAGTACCTTACATACCTCCCTCCTGTAACCCCCTTTGTCGTCCACCATCCTCTCCTCTTCCCTCCAGAATTCCCAAGCCGCCCTAAGCATAAAGAAACCACCTGACAAACTCACACTGAAGTGTCAATGACAATGTATTTTGAAAGAGCAAGAGAAAAGTCAATGTATAATAGCAAGTCTATTTTCAATAGTGAAATTGTTAAGAATCTGGACGGACCCAAAAGGAAGAGGTAGGGAAGAGACGCAATGAGCTAAGGAAGGAAGGAGAGAGGGAGGGAGAGGGAAAACTAGAGAACATCCCCCATTTCTCAAATTGTTCCGAGCAATTTACTCCTTTTACATTTACATGTTAGATCAGACCCAACAGGGAAGCTTCAGAGGATGAGGGGTACAAACAGAAAACCGAGACTTTCTTCATCCTTTCAGTCAGGAGGAGAAAAACCAATGATAAAAATTTCTGTGACCCAAGGAGAACAGAGGAAGGAAACTAGCTTTGAGAGGGGGATTGAGATGGAGGAAGATGAAGGCCCAAGTAAGGTGGATGGAGAAGTTTGGTCTGGAGATGAAAGGTCAGCTTAAGTGACTTTGTCCTATTGATCAGGTACCTACTGTGGAGGCAAGGGTAACAAATGAGTCTCTTAGAACCTCAGCACAGTTGAATTAGCTAAGAAGACTTTCAGAGAGGGAAGAGGCTGCATGTCTGCAATTCCACTGTTAAGAAGAACTGATATACTAAAGGTAAATGAGACGCCATTCACTTCCCCAACATTGAGCTCATCAACCTTCAGAACAACAGCTATTCCAACATTACCTCAGCTAAAGATTATACCATGCCAAGTAGACTACTTGTGGGGAGGTGACATGGAGTGGAGCTGACATAAATACCTAATTTGTCTGTACTTTCTTCTAGAGACATTCAAGATAATATAAACATCCACACAGTTGAAAGAAATTCTTTCGTGGGGCTAAGTTTTGAAAGTATGATTCTGTAAGTAAAGAAAAAAACTCCAGTGGAGGAACATTTGGTTTTTCATGTAATGATTTCTTTCTCATAATGGTATGCTCCTTTTTTGGTTTGGGTAACTTTGGCATTTCACCTTTCCAGTTTCTCTCTGGTTCTGTGTTTATCTCTCATTTCCCATCTTTACATTTCCAAATCACAACATGGAGACATGTTAATAATTTATGATTCTGTGGTGCAATTCGAGTATTTAAAATTGCTCTTTGAATGATGGTCTCCTGTGATGCAACATCTGTTCTGAGGCCCAGAATAACTCACACATCAATAAAGCTAGATATTGCCTGGCAAGGCTTTTGTTGCCCAAAGAAAAAGACCAAGAAGGAGTCTGAATCAAGAAGACAAAGAGGGCTTCCCTGGTGGCGCAGTGGTTAGGAGTCCGCCTGCCGATGCAGGGGACGCGGGCTCGTGCCCCAGTCCAGGAGGATCCCACATGCCGCGGAGCGGCTGGGCCCGTGAGCCACGGCCGCTGAGTCTGCGCGTCCGGAGCCTGTGCTCCGCAACGGGAGAGGCCACAACAGTGAGAGGCCCGTGTACCGCAAAGAAAAGAAAAAAAAAAAAAAAAAGACATGGATATTCCCTCATAACCATGCCAAGCAGCTTCTGTTCAGCCCCATGCTGAGCATATAAGATGACTTCTCATTTTCTTGGAACAATCACGTTTTTTAATGAGCTTGAGTTAATCTCTCTGACTTTTGGGAAAGTTTTTAAATGCACTGTTAATGGAATACCTTCTAACTGTTTGTGCCAGTAGCCTGCGTGGCAGTTTACCCGCTTCCCGAGATGGCCAAGAAATAGGGCACCAGGGGTTACCGAGGTGTTTGTGGGATCCATGGAAGTTAGATGCATAGAATGACATTTGGGGAACTGGTTATTGCAATTACATCTGTAAGAAAAGTATTTTCTCTTTACATTTCACAAATGTTGTGTTTTTTAAAAAAATATACATGTGTTTCAATATGCTGATATGTACAAAAGGTAAGTTCTAGTCCAGAAAGAATTTTAGTCTTTCTCAAAACAATAATACGATTTAGAGACCCATCTATACCGAAAAGCAAAAAAACAAAAAAAAGCAAAAAAAAGGAGGAAGGTGGTGGGAGGAGGACAGAGAGAAACAGTAGGCAGAGATGAGAAGATACTGAAGAATAAAGCTAAGCACAGTATTTGATGTCAATTTATTACAGAGAACAACAGAAAAGGTTTGAAAGAGATTAGCAGAGAAATAGGATGTATGAAGGAAAAAATAAAAGCAAAGGCCTGTATTCAGAGTACACAGTAGTAGGACAAAACTGTAGGTAATACCTAATCCTTTCACTTAATATGCTCATGATATTTGGAATCTGTGTGTGTGTGTTGGAAAGAGTTGATGGGGTGTGAGAAGTATGAGGGAAAGGGAAAGCAAAAGAAAAAAGCAGCATGAAATACGTGCAAAATAAAAGCAATTGTTCTAAGCATAAAGAAGGTATAATGTGATTTGATGCGAGGCCTGAAGGAAGAGTTGAATGAGGGAAGGAAGGTGGCTGAGAAAGGATGTTGGGTCTAAGACGGCCCTTAAAAGACGAGTGGGATTTAGCCACAGCACTGGCAAAGGACGAGCAGAGGAAACAGAATCTTCAAGGCCAAGGAGGTTAAAAAAAAAAAAAAAAGCTAAAAAGGAACTTTTGGAAAATAGTGAGTACCTGAGTAATACGGGCCTGGTGTGTTGCAGCAAAAGGACTCCTTGGCTACATAATGGAGGGAAGAGATTAGTGATAAATGTAGTCAGTTGTACCTGGACGCTTGTGCTTCTTTAAATGTTGCTCTAGGGACTTCCCTGGTGGTGCAGTGGTTAAGAATCAGCCTGCCAATGCAGGGGACACGGGTTCGAGCCCTGGTCCGGGAAGTTCCCACATGCCGCGGAGCAACCACAACTACTGAGCCTGTGCTCTAGAGCCCGCAAGCCACAACTACTGAGCTCACGTGCCACAACTACTGAAGCCCGCGTGCCTAGAGCCCGTGCTCCGCTACAAGAGAAGCCACCGCAATGAGAAGCCCACACACCGCAACGAAGAGTAGCCCCCGCTCACCGCAACTAGAGAAAAGCCTGCACGCAGCAACGATGACCCAACGCAGCCATAAATAAATAAATAAATAAATTTATATTTAAAAAAAAGAAAGTTGCTCTAAACATTTGTGTCATTTTTAAATACAGTGATTCAAAATTAGTTCATGTGGCAAAATTAGTTCATGTGGTAGAGGGGTTTTTTTGGCCGCTTGTGAGATCTTAGTTTCCTGACCTGGGATTGAACCCAGGCCACAGCAGTGAAAGCACAGAGTCCTAACACTAGACCACCAGGGAACTCCCAGAGTATTTTTATAGAAAATATATAAGTGGTAACCTGAAATTAATACAATGTTAGATGTCCATTATCTCAATTTTTTAAAAAGGTCCGTTTGTACTAATAACGTTCTCACAGTTTTGCATACTGACACACATCCTTTTTGTCCAGAACATAAGACAGAAGGCAACCTGTCCTGATCTACCTAGTCTTAACCTTTCCCAAGTGGAGGAAAAGAATTTGAGGAAATAAGAACTTTGGAGAGTGTCCCGCAAGCCCAAAACTACAAAAGAAGCATAGAGATCATAGCCACTCTTCACTGATTCCTGTCCACGGATACTGTGTGGTTCCCCAGAGCTGAGAGCATACTCTCCTAGTGAGGACAGCTTTCCTAAGAGTCAGCATTTCTCAGACATGTCTCTAAAGGATAAATTCACATTTGTGAGAAAAGCATCTTTTCTTTTTTTTTTTTTAACCTCAGATGGCCCTTAATCCATAGATAACAGAATCAGAAGATCCACACTCACCACAACTTAAGTCTCCAGTTGCGCTTAGTCCAGGCGCTATGTCTAGATGCAGGGGCACTTTCTCCTCCTAGGGACATCCACGGGTACTCAGGGAAAAAAAAAAAAAAAAAAAAGACTGGGGCTTCCCTGGTGGCGCAGGGGTTGGGAGTCCGCCTGCCAATGCAGGGGACACGGGTTCGTGCCCTGATCCGGGAAGATCCCACATACCGCGGAGCAGCTGGGCCCATGCGCCATGGCCGGGGTTCTTCCAATCTGCAGATACTATTTGGGTCTCATGGGATAAGCCTTAAACATAAAATTCATAAAGTTGAAATGATGAAGGAAATAAACCCGGAAATAGATTGGGTGACATTTAAAAATACCTGAAGGGTAAGGAAAAAAAAAAAAAAAAAAAAAAGCCTGGCAAAATGGCTCTGATGACTGGAAAAGCTTTTTATACATTGGCATCTTTCAAAATCGTGAAGCCCTGTTCTATATATACAAATATATATTGTTTTAAAAACAGCCCAACAATGAAGGATTATCAGACACTTGGCTAGCAGCCACCCCTACTCTGCCCTGCAACCAGAAATTCTGAACAGGGAAATACCTAGCTATGGCCGACCAGCAGAACGGGCTAATTCAGAAGAGATGAAATGAGGTTACACGGGTGCCATCTCCCAGCACAGCCCGGCCACAGGAACTGCTCACTTCCTGTGCGTTTCCTCCCTTCCTCAGCCAGCTTCCATCTCACTTGCCTGCCCCTCAAGGAGATTTCACGGGCCAAGTCCCCCAGCACCTTCATTCTTTAGGATGAGGGCAGACTCTGCTTCTGGAGCCTCCTGAGCCTGCACTGCGTGAACACACTAGGGAAGGGACAAAACAAAACGACTAAGGAAAGCATGATTCAGTTACTCCTTAGCTGACGCTCTGCCCTGTTTGTCGTCACCATCATCATGAGGTTGGTTTTAAAACCAGCACTACCTCTCTTAAGAAACTAGGCATATAGGTGATAAATATCAGCTTCTCTGGTAGTAGTTTGAGAGTCCTACAGCCTAATGTAAACCCAGGGCAAGAATTCTGTACATAGTATGTTTTTTGCGTGCTGATCTGTTGACGACATCAAAAAATGCCACCCGCTCCCCATGTGATGGCATCTATTGATTAAGAAAATCCATAAAGACAAAGGGCTACTTTAAATACAATAATTCTTTTAAATTAGTCTGCATTTTATTTAATCATAGCAACATCTATTTGCATGACATATACATGCAGAAAACGTTAATTTAGTCTATAGAAAAAAAGTTAGGTAGAGCTCATATGGATTTGCACACTGCTTTTGTTGGGTTAAGGGTCAGCCAACTACACCCAGTGTGGCACATCTGGTCCTGATCTAGGACTAGCTTTCATAAGTGAAGATTTTGATGGTAGGGAACACAAACACCAAACCTAAATGAAGCAAAATGTTACCCCCAACACAAGAAAAAAATTCATTCTTTTCAATTGTAGCCCTATACTACAAAAGAAAATTGTGCTCTATTATTACTATTATACTTTAAGTTTGGTCAATAAAAATTTCGTGACAATTGTTTTATAAGTACCTATATAAAGAACCTATGTAACAATAATATTCTCATTTTGCTTAACCCCACAAAACCTAAAATTTATTATTGGGCCTCCTATAGAAAAAGTTTGCTGACCCCTTTGTTTGATCCAAAACCCCCAGGATCCACCTCCCACAGGTTCGGGGCAGCCGCTTCAGCGACTGTCACTCCCCCGGGAATAGGCTGACAAAACAGTCAGGAGGCTGGATGTGCTGGGGACACCTGGGTAGGCGTGGGGCAGGCAGGACTTGGGATGCACAGACACTTCTTGGCCATCGGAAGCCACCAATTGGTTGCTAATGTTTTGAAAGACTTGCATTACTCCTGTGTGGATTTTCAGCTAACTGGCTTTCAGGAGGAAGAAAAACACACGCAGCTGTCCTCCTGTGATTTTAAGCGTGTTGAGCTACCCATTGCAGCACCGGAAACCATCGAGGTCCCGAACACACGGAAACTTCTCTGGGTCAGCTTTTGGAACAGTGTGATTTGTACACCTACTGAGCCTGACAAGGGAAAGGACCTGACAGCAAATCAAGAGCAACGGATCAGAGGCTCTTCAGGCTAAGCTCTCCCGACCTTGGATTTCTGCTTTTGTTTTCAGATCCATCTAGGGGCACAGCAACGCAGAGCTGTCAGCCCAAGGTGTCCTCGGGCTCCCCTGTCCAGGCAAACCTGCTCACTGACCTTCTTGGTACAATCAGGATGACTATTCCACATCCAGCACCCCCCTCCCCCAGAGCCTCCCCCCGGCACCCACTCACACAACCTCACCCCGCCACGGCCCACAGTCTCTATCACTGATTTCTCTTCCTTTCTGGCTTAACCCAGAGCCACCTCCACAAACCTCCAATAAGCAAGTCCCTGTAGGTCACGGGAGATGTGCACGTTGTCTGACAGCTTAATTAGATCACTTTTTGATGACAGCCAGGCCTGCTGCTGTGAATGAGCCTGAGTGAGAGGCTTAAGGCCATAGAGAAAGGTGATACAACTCCGTCTTATAAACACTTGTTCGATAACTGTATGATTTCTGTCCTTCAGGACGGGACAGATCTTTGTCTGCTCTCTCCATGGCATTGTCTCTGCACACAACTGATGTGTGCAAAGACCTTCTGGCATCCAGGCTGCTATGCCTAAGTGTGCCTTCTCAAAATTAAATTTCATTTATTTCTCTGAATAAGTAATACATGCACATAACGCAAACTTCCAATGTTACAAAAGGTTATCCAGTGATCAATCAGTCTCCCTTCCACCCCATCCCCAAGCTTTAAGGGTGGTATTTTATTTATGCCACTCACCTGTGCTGTCTGACCCTGCCCCAGTGCTTCCAACTATGAAACCCATGTATTGTCTGCATCCTACAGTATTGGTTTTTTAATGGGTCTTTTATTTCAGATGGCTGAGTAAGAATGGGATTCAAGAAATACACAACTGTGCATTCAATGGAACCCAACTAGATGAGCTGTAAGTAGCCCTGACTATCCTTCCAGGTCATTTAGAGGGAAATGGCTCTTACAACAGTAATGTTTACATGGCTTCGTGTTTCCCTTCTTCTTTCCTCAACTCCATCCCCAGGAATCTAAGTGATAACAATAATTTGGAAGAATTGCCTAATGATGTTTTCCAGGGAGCCTCTGGACCAGTCATTCTGTGAGTAGCTTCCCCCACGTCCGTATGCAAGAGATCAGCATCTTACGTTAGAAGTCAACTTTCTCCAATTCAGGGAAGCTTATGATGCAGGGCTGGCAATTAAGATCAAATTTTATTTGTGTCATCTGCAAAGATTTATAGGACAATTTAGGGCTGATCCACATTCTAAATTTCAGTAAAGTAGCAAGAGTGACAACAACAACTAACATTTAATGAGCACTTACCAAGTCCTAGTCAGTGTTTTAAAAACTAAGACGAATTTTCTAATTTAATCCTTACAACAACCTCTGTGGTAGGAGCTATTAGTCCCATTTTAGAGAAGAAAAAATGGGCTTGCCTGGAGGGGTCAATTCATCCAAGGGCACAGAAATTTTAGAGCACAGATTCCACACCAAACTGGTTTAACTCATAGTACACTCCTAACCACTCTGCTATACATCTCTTCCCTGAAAGGGAAAGCACAGTTCTCCTTCCTCACTCTCAATGTCCAGGAGTTTCCCTCAAACCAGTGAGATATACACACACATTTATGTCTGGATCCTCTTTGTCTGGATTCCAGATCTCTTGGGACGTACCCAGTGCCTCTCAGCCTTGCATCAGCACCCCTCCTCCTATTATTGCTTCCTCATCTCCATTTCTCCCCCCAAGAGAGACTCTCCCCTATTCTCTTCTCATCAGGCCCTGCTCTTCCACAAGGGTCACCCACCTCTTCCCTGACAATCTCAGCCAACAGTGAATGCCTCCTCCTGTGATTCACACAGTCTTCATGGCTGCAGGGGCCCAAATCTGCAAGGGCTTTTTAAAAATGTGTTTTCCTAGGCTCCAAGCAAGACCCACTACATCTACTGACAAATGTACTGTGGGAATAAGAAAGGAATCTGGAAGGAAGGAGTCAGAAGCAAGAAGAAATAGTGAGCAAAGAAATAGATAAACGTGACTAGATGTAAAGGTTTGCTAGATGATCCTCATATAGCCTGCCTAAGGCCAGCTGGGGCATTTGGGAGCCACTAGCCGGCACCTCTTACTTGGCAGTCAGTATATATATTATCTACCTATCTATGTACCATCTATCAACATCTCTTCATTTTCACCAAAGAGCTTCTCCAGTTGACCCTTGAACAACACAGGTTTGAACTGAGTCCACTTACATGTGGATATTTTTCAATAAATATATACTATCTGTGGCTGGTTGAATCCTCGATGTGGAATCATGGATAAGGAGGACAGGGCTATGAAACTTGGGCATCTGTGGATTTTGGTATCTGCGGTGGGTCCTGGAACCAATCCCCAACAGACACCAAGGGGCGACTGTATTCAGGCTGGAACCCATGCATCTCTGGAATGAGATCCTGTATGGTAGAGCAGAAACTCCATAAATGGTTATTACTGATGATAAAGGATATGTTGTGACCTTATATGGGACTCTGTCTCTTTGAAAAAGTTCAAAGATTATTCCGGAATGCCTGGTTTCAGATAGGCAATACGTACGAACGAAGGGAGTGTCCACATGATTAAAGCACAGATGCCAGAGCAGACTACCTAGGTTTAAAACCAGTTCTTTCACCTCTCTAAACCTCGGTTTCCTCACCTAAAAAATGGCAGAAACAAACAAAGAAATGGCAGAAACAATAATACCTATTTCCTAATACTGTTTGAAGCTTAATAATATTATATATGTGTGTGTGTGTGTATATATATATTTATATTTATATATTCACTCATTGATTCACTCACAGATAGATCTTAAGCACCAGCTGTGTGCTATGCACTGCATATAGTGCAAGGAACAAAAGTTTTTCCTCACAGAAAGCTTACATTCTTATGAGGGGGAGTCAGACAATAGAACCAATATGCAACTTAATAATATCAGGTCATGATGTGCCCTATGAGGCACCAAGTAGGACACGGGTGTAACAAACGGGAAGCGCCAGGCATAGAGTCCCTGTGTTCCAATATACGGAGTCTTCAGAACTTGTAATGCTTAGTCAATGTTTCTTATTCTTAGAGTACCTGGGAGACAGAGAGACTTAGAGAAAGTGCTTTTGATGCCTTTGACCAGCAGAATAGCAGTGTGCCAATTTCACTTAGCTCACAGTCCTGAGGGTTTTGAATGTGCCTAAATAGGCACCTCTATCTGTTACGTAAGAACATACCTGTGATGGGGTAGGTTTTCATATGTGACCTGAACCAGGTACACTATAAAATCACAGCACCTTAACCACTGTCTGCTACTGAGAACACTCAAGTTGGACAGGATCCCCAACTAGCTCATTACCCAGCCGAGGACACCAGAGACAGAAATGCGAAGTGACCTGCTATCGATCACACCGCCGCTGTTAAGTGGCAGAGCTTAAACCAGAAACTAGGTGTCTTGCCTTACACCCCACGCAGTCCCAACATACCATGTCACCAAAAGTACATAAACATGTCCAATCAAACATCTAAAAGGGCCCCTAAAATTAACTGTGAACTAAAATAGGGGGGAAGATAACTATAAACACCAGACCCCTGAGCCCAAGGACACCAGTAAGTGACACACACACACACACACACACACACACACAGCACAGCACAGAAGAACGCCCCCTGCCGTTGACAAGCAGGTTCCAGGCTGAGGCACTGTGCAGTGTGTCTGATCAGTGTTCAGTGGAAAACAAACATGAATCCGCAGCCAGCCCTGCCACGAATGCCAGCGAGAAGGGATGCCGTGATCACCAGCAGTTCTGCAGGGTCCTCGAGTTACAGGCCCATTTTCCACCCTTTTACCACAGAAACAGTGACTAAAATTGATAGAAAGTCCAAAGGAATTATGCAGCACTTGCCATGACTTAAAAAGGTAGAGAGTGATAATACATTCCTACATCTTTCCGTTGCAATGCATGAGGATATGCGTGCAATATCCTGGCCGAAAGCCCAGCCTGTAACTGCTGGTCTCCTCCTCCCCTTAGGGGCAAGAGGGTTGATCAGCTGAACAACAAGCCTCCTTTTCTGGGGCTTTCAGGTTAGTCCGCAGATGTCTTACCAGCCTCTCTGGCTGCTAACCTGGGACTCTAGGGCCTATCCCATCCCCTGCTTCTGCAACCTGATGCGCCAACCCCCGCTAAACCCTGGCCTGAGAGCTGCTTGTTTAGTGTGTGCAGAGGACCGGCCCACGCTGGTGCTGCCGGTTCATGGGTTGGAGAAGGAGTGTGTGCAGACCACTCAGCCCACAGTAGATGCGGCTCAGGTCAGGGCTGTGACCGTGGCTTGGGTCAGATTCCCCTCCCAGAAAATCAGACTGTGATGTGGATATCTGCATGCAAAAGGTTTACTGGATAGTGCTCTTGGAGTCTGTGGGGAGTGCTCGATGGACGCAGAAGCAGGCTAACAGGGAAGTTGAACTACAATGCATTTGCAACAGAAGCTTCCGCTAATCCTATGGGGAGCTCTGGCATTAAGATGGCCCTTCAAAATTGACTGAATTAAGGTAAGGGGCCAGGCCTTTTCATCAACAGTCATCGGGCGCAGGCTGGCCCTGAGGAAGAGCCAAGTCTCAGGTGACTCAGGCGAGGGCAAATCTCAGAGCAGAACTCGGCTATGGGCCACCTACGCTGTGAGTGGTCCTCAGCTGCCCTCAAGCCATGGTTCTAAATTTGACCTTGCATCAGAATCACCTGGCATGCTTGTAAACCCCTAGATGGCTAATCCCCACACCCCCAGAATTTTTTTTTTTTTTTTTTTTTTTTGCAGTACACAGGCCTCTCACTGTTGTGGCCTCTCCTGTTGCGGAGCACAGGCTCTGGATGCGCAGGCTCAGCGGCCATGGCTCACGGGCCTAGCCGCTCCATGGCATGTGGGATCTTCCCGGACTGGGGCACGAACCCGTGTCCCCTGCATCGGCAGGCAGATTCTCAACCACTTCGCCACCAGGGAAGCCCACCCCTGAATTTTTTTTTTAATTAATTTATTTATTTTTGGCTGTGTTGGGTCTTGTTTCTGTGCGAGGGCTCTCTCCAGTTGCGGCGAGCATGGCCACTCTTCATCGCAATGCGCGGGCCTCTCACTGTCGCGGCCCCTCCCGCTGCAGAGCACAGGCTCCAGATGCGCAGGCTCAGTAGTTGTGGCTCACGGGCCCAGCTGCTCCGCGGCATGTGGGATCCTCCCAGACCAGGGCTCGAACCCGTGTCCCCTACATTGGCAGGCAGATTCTCAACCACTGCGCCACCAGGGAAGCCCCCACCCCAGAATTTTTGATTCAGCAGGTCAGCGGTGGGCCTGAGAACCTGCACCTCTAACAACTTTGCAGGTGAAGCTGACGTTTCTGGTACAGAATACACACTGAGAATCACTGCCCTAGAACCAGTGCTGGGAACGGGGAAGCTTGGCCGGGTCTCCAGAATATCTCCTCCAAGAGCTAAGTGTGGTGAAATCTCCCTCCCCAAGAGGCTCAGTGTTTTGTCCCCAGTAGATATATGCAAGGGATTCTAAAAGAGTTAAGGGGAGGGCACCCAAACCAAACATAACTCCTTTCCTGAAGGCAAAAATTTTAGTTGACTGCAAAACAGGGAGCCTCTGAACACCTGAGGGTGCAAGGATAAGATGTTCCACTGCAAAGAGAAATAGATGCAGAGAAAGCTAGGGGCACACAGACAAGCTCCACTGAGTTTCCGAGGAGCAGTCTAGCATCCTCACTTCCCCCTCATGAGACTTGACCTTGAATATCAGTAGCCATCTGAGTTTTCACGTGATATTCTGAACTCACTCAAGTTTTCTTTTTCTTCCTTCCTTCCTTCCTTTCTTCCTTCCTTTCCTTCCTTCTTTCTTTCTTTATTTTTAGCAATCAAGCAATTGCTGTTTCCTTGGGAAACCATTTCCTGTGGGGAAAATTTAATGCATTGCCTTTGCAGGCTGGAGCCGGTACAATCATATTCTGATGGTTTATCAAATTGATGTGGCTATAGCTCAGATTCATTTGATAGTTCAGATTCAAACACTGAGGTGTTTGTATAAGAATGATTCTCTTCCATTACCAGTGTGCGCACAATCCTATAGATAAGCAAATTGCCTTTTTATTCCGCCTGGGATCATGAAAGAGAGGTCTTCTAGCCATTTGTCAGTGTAGTATACACCAGAAATGTGCTCTCACTTATGGAAATGATTGACCTGTAACAATATCTTTACTGGGAAAAGCAGAAATTGTTCAATCAAATTTGTGGCACTGGCTAAAACACACTTTATTAAATGGGGCACAGAGCACAGTTTAACTCTCCTGACTCAGTGTCTTATTACTGACTGCTGCTTCCCTTTCTACTTTGTATCTCAAAATCAAGAATCCTAACAATGTTGAAACAGCTCAGGATTACTAAATCTCTTCAGCCATTGTCTTATGAGTCTCCTGTTCGTACTACGTTTCAGGATTTAAATTCTCTAAACCAGCCAGAATGTAGCATGTGCTGAAATGTTAACCAAAGTGGCACCTTAAAAAGAAAGGCTGCCGGCATGAGACCAGCCTGAAAGACAAGGATTAAAAACACCAGCCCATGATTACCCCTTCCCCTGCTGATATAAATGTCTATGGACTTTTCTTAATCCGTGGAGATACCAGAGAAGCATTTTTCTGCCAGTCCAAAATATGGAAGTCTTATGATAGTTTCCATGTTTGCTCACCCCAGCAAGTATGCAGTAAGCTTGAAGTAAACACTTCTACAAACACTTTTATTTCCCTATCACCCAGGAACCACTTCTGCTAAAGACTTTTGCTTTACCAAACTCTAAGTGACTCTGCATCTCTCATCTCTCTCCTACCAACCACTCCCTCCTTTCAATATCCACCAGCGGACGGACGCTCGGGATCCCAGGACACTGACAAGATGCCAGAGTCCCCCAGAAGCAAAGCCACCTAGTGAAAATGACAGCAGCTCACATATTTTGGAGCTGTGATGAGGAGGAAGCCGAAATACAAGCTAACCCCAGAACACTCAGCAGACAGAGAGGCACCAACGCTTCCCGAGCAGGCTTCCCCAAACAACACCTAGTCACTGGATTGCATGCAGGTCAACCCACACACACATTAGTCTATTTAGTCTTCAATCTGAGTCTATCTCCTTGTAAACTTTGCACAAGGATGCTCTCTTCCTTGATTCCTTTGATACTCTCAGTCACATATAATTGCCTGCTGCAGAAGCACCGTTTTGCTGAGCCCCCTTTAAATCCAGATTTCCTCTCAATCTGCCTTGCATCTTTCTCCCTTTAGAATTGCTCTTCTGTAGGACTTGCTTCAACTTCTCATTTTTTTTATGATGCTGAGGCATCTCTGCTAATCAGACAAGTATCCACTGAGTAGATTTCATGAACCCAGCTCTGTGCCAAATATTAATACCGTATAGAACACAAAAGTATCTTAGTAATCCCTGCTCTCAGAGCATCCGAAACCTGGCTGAGGAGACAAAACAAATATACATGAAAAGCTGAATAGTATGAAACAGCAGAAGAGATAATACAAGGTACTAGAGTCTCTGTAAGTGCTAGAGGTCAGAAGACATCACAGCTGGCTGGGGTGATCTATCTAGTTCCTTTCCCAATCCTCCATCAGTGCCATTCCCCAGCCTATCTTTGAACAAAGCAACAATTTTCTGGGTGCTTACTATGTGAAAGGCACTGCTGAGATTGCAAGGAGCCCTCTGCCCTCCAGGAGAGAGAAAATGCAAATACAAACAGCTAGTATATAAAGCAAAAGATGGTACGTGAGAGAGGCAGAAAGTATACAGACTATAGTGCTATTGCACTCTTAATGGCGTTCAAGGAAAAATACATCTACAGCTGTTAAAAATGATGGGGATGACAGAATCTCAGAGATGTCAATGCGAGTCTGTTTGGGTACTCTATTTCTGCATAAAAGCTATCCTTAAACTCAGTGGCTTAAAACAATCATTCCATTTCCCCCACAGTTTTATAAGTTTGGGTGGCTTGTCTCTGATCCATGTGATGTCGGCTCAGGTGGCTGGGTCCGGGGGGATCTACTCCAAGCTGTACCCTTCACCCATATATCTGGTGCATCTGTGCTCCTTGGTACCTCTCTAAACACACACACACACACACACACACACACACACACACACACACACACACACACACACACACACACACACACACACACCCGCC
>NW_006776123.1:305594-314146 GCF_000442215.2 Lipotes vexillifer
ACACACACACACACACACACACACACACACACACACACACACACACACACACACACACACACACACACACACGGCATCTCGTCCTCCAGAACCCTCTATGCATGGCTTAGACTTTTTCCAGCATGGCACTCTCAGGGCATCAGAGTTCTTTCACTACAGCTTAGGGCTCTATAAGACCAATTTAGAAGCTATCAGTGCTCTGAAAGGCAAGGTCCAGAACTGGTACAGCAACACTTTCATCATACTCTACTATAGGCCAAAGACATCACAGTTCAGCCTGGATTCAAGGGAAGGGCAAGCAGACCCTCTATGGAAGAGTATAAAGAATTTACAGTCATCTTTAATCGACTACAGAGTCAATGAGAGAATAGCGTGGCATTGCACAGAATACAAAAATCTGTTTATTTTTGGAAATATTCAATTACTGTGACTTTTGTAGATTTTAAAATCAAGGGGGGAAGGCATAACTAAAAAAAATAGTCTGTTTTGTATCACTTGATTTTAGAAATATGAAAAATGTTGATGGCAGGTAATAAGTGATTGCCCTGGTTTAAATTATTCCTGAAGCACTTTGTTTATACCTTCACCTCATTCCTTGGAGGAAGCCTTGAACTGCTTTAGACAAAACAGGCAATCTTTGCTCCCTTCCATATTTGAGGGAAAAAAGAAGACCCCACAGACCAGGCAAAACAAGAACTTGGTCACCGGGACCAGAGTATCAATAGCAGAACTGGTCAGAGGAGCAATTGCCTGAAGAGAGAAACTAGAAAGATTATTTTAGGGCAGAGAATAAAGTTGAGAAGCTCTGGATCAATGGAAAGGCTAAGTGGAGAACAGGACAGGACAGCTGGATCCTCCAGCAGCAGAAAGCGAAGACTCATCACAAGGACAAAGGTTCATGGATCAGACACTTATCTCCAGGGACCCCAGCTCTGAAGGATTAGAATACGTAGGCAAGAACTAGAAAAGAGACCGTGGAACACCGAGAACTTGTACCTCATGGTGATGGCAATGAATGTTGTGAGCAGTAGTTAAATTCCAGATCTATGTGGAAGGTAAAGCCAAGTTATTTTGCTGAGGGTTTGCAGGTGGGGTGTGAGAGAAAGAGGAGTCAAGGATGACTTCCAAGTTTTTGCAGGAACAACTGGAAAGGCTGTAAGTAGAGCAGGTTAGGGGAGATATCGGGAGCTCAATTGTTAATATCTAAAGCTTCACCTTCTTATTCGACATCCAAGTAGAGATTATAAGGAGGTAGCTGAAATATGAGTCCGGAGTTTAGGAGAGAAAAGCAGCCTCAAGATAAAAATTGGGAGGAGGGAGGGGACATCAGCATATAAATGGTGTTTAAGTCATAAAACTAGAGGAGTTCACCTACAAGGTAAGTGAAAATGGAGGAAAGAAGGCTATGCTCTGAGCCCATGGGTCTAAAAGTTGGAGTTCAGGAAGGAACCAGCAAAGAAGAAATGTCCAAAGAGTCAGGAGACAAATATAACTAGATATAAAGAAAGTCACCAGGAAGATGTAAAAATTCTATATTTATATGTACCTAAAAAATTATCCTCCAAAATATTAAAGCAAAAATTGACAAAACTTCAAGTAGTAGGATACCAACCCAAAATCAGAGTCGGAGATTTTAGCGTACTTTTCTCAGGAGTGACAGAACAAGCAAGCGAAAAAATCAGCAAGCACACTCAAGTGTTTGAACAATAGCACTGACAACTTTGATCTGTTTGGCATCTAACAAGGAGGGGAACTAAGTAAAATATACATAGGTTTTACATAAGTGGTAATCCTTAACTCTGATAATGTAAATTTGTCTAAATATCAAGCAGGGCTTTAGCAGTCCTGAGATTATTGCTACTAGTCCTAGGACTTAAGGGCCCAGTGAGGATGTGGCAACTGGGACGACTGGTAGCTGCTGGATCCTCAGCAGATCTGTTTGATGACAGCTGGAATCACAGAGGAGCTGCTGCCTGAGGTAAAGAAGGGATGAGAAATGCCTAAGTTCACCCTACCGCCCACCCTCCAGTCCCACCAGTGCCATTTGCTGAACCCAACTGAAGGCTGATTGACAAGGTGGTACCTGGGAAATGGAACCCTTGGAGGCCACCTCTCCTGCAGTACAGAGCAGAACACAGAAAAGGGCACAGAACGGATGTGAGAGAAGTGAGGCAAGACCAGCACATCATGTCCAGTGCTTTGTACTTCATTGGAAGTGTAACGGGGAACAGTTGACTAGTTATAAGCAGGAAGTCACAATTAACTGGCATTTTTAAAATATCACCCAATCTGCAGTGTAAAGATTGTGTTAGAGAGAGAGCTAGATGGCCACGGTGATTAATTTTATGTGTCAAGTTGACTGGGCCATGGGATGCCCAGATAGCTGGTAAAATATTATTTCTGAGTGTGCCTATGAGAGTGCTTTCAGAAGAGATTAGCACTGGAATCAATAGACTGAGTAAAGAAGACTCATCCTCCCCGTGTGGGTGGGCATCATCTAACCGGTTGAGGGCCCTAACAGAACAAAAAGGCAGAGGAAGGGCAAAGGTGCTTCTTTTCTTCCTGAGCTGGAACATCCATCTTCTTCTGGCCTTGTGCACCAGGGGTGCTGGTTCTTGGGCCTTCAGACCCTGAGACTTAAACCAGTGGCTGTCCTGGTTCTCAGGTCTTTGTCTCTGACTGAATTATACCACAAACTTTCCTGGTTCTCCAGCTTGTAGATGGCATATCATGAGACTTGTCGGCCTCCAAAATCACATGAGCCAAATTCCATAATAAATCTCCTCTTATATATCTCTGTATATCCTAGTGGTTCTGTTTCTCTGAAGAACCTTAATGCAGTGGTCATGAGAAGAACAGTTATGAGACTGTTGCCTTTCTCTCTAGGCAGAGATTATGGTGACTTAGACTAAAGCTGTGGCCAAAAAAAGCGGACCGATTTGAAACCAACGTAAAAGTTAGGCTTGTGAGAAGAAGAAAACTGAGTCCGAGGGAGGCAGGGGGAGGCGCAAAGGATGACTCCCAGGCTTCTATCCTGAACGACAGGGGGAGGTGGAGGAATCATTTGCTAAGATAAGAAAAGCAAAAGGACGAATATATTTACAAGGAAGATGGTAAATTCAGTTTTGATATTTGCAAGTGATCAAAAGGGTGGGATCTGGCGGACAGTGGATTATCTGGGCTTGGAGTTCAGAAGCAGTGTCTGAACTGGGATATGCATTGGGAAGCCACCAGCATATAGCTGGTATCTGAAACCAAGGGAGTGGGTGAGATCACCTGGGAAGATTACGTACAGTCAGAAAGGGGCCTGAGTTTAGAGGAACTCCGACAGATAAAGGAAAAAGAAAAAATCAGAAATAAGTCAAAGTAGATGTCAGAAGAAATTGAAAAGAATGTGATGCCAAGAAAAAGACGGTCTCCGGAAGGAGGAGTGCTTTACGGGTGAAATGTAATTGAGAAATCAAGAAGGTTAGAACTAAGAGCAACTTCCAATAAAGAACTAGGGTTAGAACTTCTAATGACGCACAAAGCGCTGGATGTGATGTGCTGGTCATCATAGCTACCTTAGTGTGTACTGTTTCTCTAGGGACTGGGAAGAAACTGAGTTGGATTTGGGAAATGAGGAAATGGTGACATCAAGTATGGACAACTAGTATAAGAAGTTTGATTGGGAAAGGGAAGTGACAACAGGGCAGCAGCTACGAGTAGGTTTCATTGAACAAGAGGAAGCATTATAAACTTTTGAGCAAGAGAATGAATGAAAACAAGGCTTTGAGAAAGTAATTTTCGCCAGACTGGGAGAACATATGGGGTAGCAGATATATATTCACACCCTCGAGTTTCATTGCTCCTAGTGCCCAGTGCTTTGACTTACAGGAAATGCAGACATTAGAAGATTCTCCTTCACCAAGTATATCCAAGGATGCTTGAAATGAATCCATCCTGGTCATCACTTGCTACCACTCCCATCAGAAGTACTCATTTACGGCTAACCTTCTGGCCCCAACAGGTCTAAGCCGATGCCATTTAAATCTCTTCACTCCCACCCCACTGGTCAGGTTGTTTTGAGGGTTTCAGCTGCCAACGGTGCTGCCAGAAAATGGCCCATGTTACTGGTGTTGCTGCCAGAAAGGATGGGACTCTGGAACCCGCCAGTGACAGGGACCTGGTTAAAATGACCATTTACACTGGTTTCCATATAGACCTCCTGGTTCACCAAGGCAGAGACTCTCCGACAAAGCAAGAACAACTGCGTGTGCGTGTGCGTGTGCGTGTGTGTGTGTGTGTGCGTGTGTGTGTGTGTGTGATGTTTTCTGATAACAGCTGCCAGTCATCAAGTGCTGTCTGTTGGTCAGGAAGTTCTCTATGTACTTTAGCTCATTTAATTCTCAAAACAACCCTCTGAGGTAGGTATGATTATTATTCCTGTTTTATAGCCGAGGAAACTGACACATGGAGAAGTGAGATAACTTGACCAAGGTCACCAGTCTAACAGATAGAGGGGCAGGGTACACGAGCAGGCAAGTCTGGCTGTGGATGCCACGCTCACCACCACCACTCTCTATTGCCACTTTGGCTTTGTGCTGAGGGTACCTCTGTTGCCCACCAGATACCTTTTCCCCTTATGGTGTGTTCTCTTTGCATCCTTTGCTGAAATACGGCCACAGATGCCACCCCAGCTCACTGGATATATTTTTACATCTAGTTTTATGGTGAGGAGGAAATGATCTCACTTCCTCGGTCCTATGTAAATTCGTGGGTATCTATTCTATAGATAGAGTGTGGAAGGGGAAAGAGATACATTTAAGCCCCAGATCAGCCAGGATGCAAGTACATCCAGGATACAGAGTGGCATGTTATCTATGTCCTCCTACCACAGATATAAGGGCCAAATGTCCCTTTAGCCAAATATCGATCTGAGCAAGGCGTGCTGGATGAATTGGAGTCTCCCTCCTCACCCATGTAAAAATATCACTACTGTGGCTGCTATGTTGACGGCTAACAGAGCAGAAAATGTTAGGCCCATAGTAATCAGGTTATGTTTACCTTTTCTCCTTACAGAGATATTTCAAGAACCAGGATCCATTCCCTGCCCAGCTATGGCTTAGGAAATCTTAAGAAGCTGCGGGCCAAGTCAACTTACAACTTAAAAAAGCTCCCCAGTCTGGAAGCTTTTGTCACACTCGTGGAGGCCAGCCTCACCTACCCCAGCCACTGCTGCATCTTTGCCAACTGGAGGCGGCAGATGTGAGTCTTCTCGTGTCCGCCCCTGAGCCCCACTTGGGCATTTCTCCAACGCAGACCTTGGTCCACAACGTCTATACCTGTGTGGCATGAAGAGGACCCCCTGGCAGAGGCACCCACGATGAAATCCCTTAGGCATAGTCTAGATCAAAGCTTTAGTGTTCTCTCTGAAAATAGGCTCATAGGAGAGGGCTACCCACGTGGCAGGCTACCTACCAAATATTAAATGAGCTAACACGAGAAACACCAAGCAAGCCTGACTCGCAGCTGATGCTTAATAAATATTTGTTCCCTTTTCCCTTTGTCCCGACATGGATTTATCCTTCAAGTTCCAAACTCTGCACCCCATAAGTGTGCCAGGGACCATCAAAGTCAGCTTTGGAAGGGAGAAGCATAAATGCCATAGCAAAGACTGATGCACAAACCCGCAACACATCCCAGCAACTCGAAACCTCCCTAACCCATCTTTGGAGCTTAGCACCTCAGAGGGAGGACTAAGATTGTGACATCTGTTCACTTTGGCTTTCCAGGCTGCTCAGGTTCCAGGAGCCCCAAATTACAGAGGGTAATCCAAACAAAGCCACGTCCTAGTGGGTGACTGGTTAAAAAGTTGAGGTTCTGGAGAGAGTGGAGAGGGAGTCCTTTAGAGATTACATGTTCAGGTATTTAAAGGGTCCACTGGAGATAGAGTTTATTGGGTATCAGGAGTTCTCAAAGATTTCTGCCTCTCCTAAACTCACCGATAAAATTCATACCACACAGTGGCACTCAATCAGATGACGCCTCATTCCCACTCTTGTACAGTAGCCCAGCACGAATACAGCTTCTGGGATACTCTTTCACTGCTTAACGCAGTCTCTATTATTCAACCTTAACATGCAGACGTGTCCCCTTCTCTAAAGCAAAGTGAAACAACCAAACAGTACATACCCTAAGTTAACTAGCAGTCCACACTCAGACCCATTTAAAGGATCTGCAGAAAAGGGGCCGCTCTTGAGAATTAGCATGCATCACTGGGGAACTCTCCAGAGTGAGACACTCCTCACAGATTAGCTCAAGGGCCAGGGGATTTCTTCCTAATGACTAGAATTCTTAAGGGCTTGGGCTAAGGCAGCAAGGCCCGCCTCTTTTATATTCCAGGAAGAGATATTCCAGCCAGGGCAAGAAAGATACCCATTTCACTGCCAAAACCCTGGAACTAAATACCCCCCCAGGAGAAATCTCAGAGGACGTTAAGACCACTGAAGGAGCTGTACATCATGTGCTGCCTGCCTCAGCGCCCACACACCAGAGAAATATATCCTCTTCCTCTGTTGCTGAGACTCCCCTTCGTAGTGTAGATGTGGCCTCAGGGCTCTCCCGACTAGAAATCTCTGCCTCTGCCTTACATTGTACCGTGACTTGAAGGCGTCCCTGATCCCTCCAGACCACCGGGCTCTCACCCTCTCTAAGTCCCTATTGTAACTTACATCAGGGCTCGTCAGGTGCGGCAAAGGAGAGGCCCACGCCTCTTCTAGGAAGACATGCCAAAACGGGGTAACAAAAATTGCAATGGTGTTTAGTCTCTATGTTTAACAAATTCACAAACCCAAAACAATATGGTTCTGCTATTCAGAAGATAACTGTAGGTGTGGTTAGGTAATGAAATTTGAGTTTAAAGTTGTGTGATGAAATTGTTCCTCCAATCCCCATTTGGAGATAATGCCTGAAGTGTAAACGTTAGGCCCTTGTGACTGTGACATTTTGGCCAATGGACCCCGTGGACTTTCATGGAAAGACCTTATTAACCATGCCCCTCATCTGTCATTCAACCAGTTATGTCCATACTCAGCTTGCATTGATATTTTGCCCTAGTTTTGTTATTTATTGTACTTAGGCCTTTTCTTCCCGGCTAGATTTTAAACTGATGCACTGTGGCATGTTCATTAAGTACTCACATAGGGCCTAGACCTCAACATGAACTCAGTAAGTAGCCACATCCTCTCTCTTCTACTGCTGATACTTGTCAAGTACTCACTGCCAGGCACGGTAATACTTTGCAGCTTTATCTCATTTAATTTTCACAAAGGTAAAAACACCATTTTTATTCCCTTCTCACAAAGGCAGAAACTGAGGCTCAGAGACAGTAAATAACCTGACAAACACCAAACAAACTCAGATCCAAACTCTCTGGTCTGTCTGTCTCCAAAGCTCAAGCTCTCGGCCACTCTGCCATGCATTTCCCAAGTATCTGTTCATTGATTTACTGGGATCCAAGAGTACTACTTTTTAACCTCACCCCAAACTGAATTCCCAACTCTTTATAATACTTAGGATTTGCCGAGGTACTGCAGAGGCATGATTTTATTTCCCCTGCTTCCGTTTTTCTTTCTATTCTTCTCTAAGAGACGTACATTATTTACCTTTCCCCCACTCATGTCATTGGGTCACTTCTGTTTCAGGAAAGGGAAGCATCTATATTTAAAGTATGTTCGTAGCAGTATCAAAAGTAAGCATCTTCACTGAAGCCAACATAAGCCCCGGGAAGTGAAGGCTGTGTCTGTCTAGATGGTTAGTCAGATCTGTTTCAGTGAACCGAATCACAGTCTGTTGGCACCAGTTACTTACTTCCTGTTCCTAGAACTGGGCTGCCGCTAATCCAATGACAGGGTTTAGGAATTGGGAGTTAGAATAAGAAACAAAGTGATTCTCTTGTCCCCTCTTTGCTCATCTCTGAACTTGCCTCACCTCTCTTGTAAGATCTCTCACTAAACCAAAAGATTTTCTGCACATTTTCAATTACACGTATGTTAACTGTTTAACCTCCTCAGTGTAAACTGTGACTGATGTGAGAAGCTCTATCAGTCTCTAAAACAACAAATGACACATTATCCAGGAAAGAAAAAAAAAAGAGTCCCTTGATCCAAGGGAAAATGACTTTCTGGCAGTTCAGTTCCCTTTCTGGAGGGGAGAGAAAGGAGGTTCTCACTAACAGCCTTCTCCTAGAGGTTGATGTGGAAAAGTTCAGTCCGGGTCTGCTGGCACACTTGGCCAGCCCTCATCGTTTAGTACCTAATGGAATCTTTACCTCCTCCACGCCCCAGTCACTCTCTCCATCTTATTGGGGAGGGGGATCTTTGAAGAGTTTTAACACTCACCTCCCCACTCACTTAAGAGATTACGTTAAGGCCCGAGAGAAATGCAATCACTTACCATTGCTGTGAGCTTGCCCTTCAGGGAGGGAGGAAGGGAATGTGTGTGTGTGTGTGTGTGTGTGTGTGTGTGTGTGTGTGTGTGTGTGTGTGTGTGTGTGTGTGTGTGGGTGTGTG
>NW_006776123.1:314475-327950 GCF_000442215.2 Lipotes vexillifer
TGTGTGTGTGTGTGTGTGTGTGTGTGTGTGTGTGTGTGTGTGTGTGTGTGTGTGTGTGTGTGTGTGTACACACATTTCCATCCAAAAGAAGACCCAATGTGAAACATCCCTTAAGCTTTTGCTTCAAAACAGAACTATTACTCTCTGGCTCTACATGCACTATCCACTTGTCTGGACGGAATATTTATCATCTGGCTTTCGTTCAAATCGCTTCTGGAAGTGCCTCTGTTCTGCTGATGAGGCCTCTTGTACGTTGGGGTTTAAAGGGAAAGCTAAGGCAGAAATGTGAGCCCGAGAAGAGCCAGCTCCTCGGAATGAGTTACAATCTTGGAATAAATTAGGCCCCCTTGCACCTGCATTTGCCCTTTTGGGCACTCACTAGCAGAGCTACTTAATGTGAGAGAGCCAGGATTACCTTGCAGACAAATACATGCCTGAGGCTTGTTGTGGCCCCTGGGGAGTGAAATAATAAAGAATAGGCCCCTCACTAACAGTTCAGGCAAATTAGCAGACCTGCTGGTAGCCTGAGTACCAAAGAGCCAGGGACAGGGCTGGCTGGGAACCAACTACAGACTCTGATCTTCTAATTTATGTAGATAAAATAAACTCTTATTTGAGTCAGAGAACAGTCCAGATCTTCCAGGACTGGAGTTTGGAGTAGAGGAAAGGGGGTATACCCTACTCAGGCATATGAAGAGAGAGCTGAATGGAGATGGGGAAGGGTGAGGGTAGAGTTGATATCAGGTCTGTAAATTATTTGCACTTAACAGCAAAGCTTAGCTAGTCCCAGGCGCCTTCCTCCCCACATTCAGCTTGTGGCCAGATGGTTTCCCCAGTGGGCCATTCAACTCTAGGAATATATGCACGAGTTGTTCTGTTCATTAAGAGTAAGCAGCATTAACCCTTGAGTTTAGCCTCAAGGGCAGACAAACTGTTAGAAGAAAAAAAAAAAAAAACTCTCAGGAAGAAACCCCACTCTCTACCCCATGTAAAGACAGTGATATATTTGCCAATCTGGATCCAACATATTGATTCTATTCCTTTTTGTATTTTTCTAGCTCTGACCTTCATCCAATTTGCAACAAATCTATCTTAAGGCAAGAAGTCGATGATATGACTCAGGCTAGGGGTCAGAGGGTCTCTTCGGCAGAAGACGATGAGTCCAGCTACGCCAAAGGATTTGACGTGATGTACAGTGAATCTGACTATGACTTATGCGATGAAGTGGTTGACGTCACTTGCTCCCCCGAGCCAGATGCATTCAATCCATGTGAAGATATCATGGGGTATGATATTCTCAGGGTCCTGATATGGTTCATTAGCATCCTGGCCATCACTGGGAACATCTTAGTGCTCTTGATACTGATCACCAGCCAATACAAACTCACAGTCCCCCGGTTCCTTATGTGCAATTTGGCCTTTGCCGACCTCTGCATTGGAATCTACCTGCTGCTTATAGCATCAGTTGATATCCACACCAAAAGCCAGTACCACAACTACGCCATTGACTGGCAAACTGGAGCAGGCTGTAACGCTGCCGGCTTCTTCACCGTCTTTGCCAGTGAGCTCTCAGTCTACACTCTGACAGCCATCACGCTGGAAAGATGGCACACCATCACCCATGCCATGCAGCTAGAACGCAAAGTACAGCTCCGCCATGCTACCAGCGCCATGCTGGTGGGCTGGATCTTTGCTTGTGCAGTCGCCCTCTTTCCCATCTTTGGCATCAGCAGCTACATGAAGGTGAGCATCTGCCTGCCTATGGATATCGACAGCCCCTTGTCACAACTGTATGTTATGTCCCTCCTTGTGCTCAACGTCCTGGCCTTTGTGGTCATCTGTGGCTGCTACACTCACATCTACCTCACAGTGAGAAACCCCAACGTCACATCCTCCTCTAGTGACACCAAGATTGCCAAGCGCATGGCCATGCTCATCTTCACTGACTTCCTCTGCATGGCGCCCATCTCCTTCTTTGCCATCTCTGCCTCCCTCAAGGTGCCCCTCATCACTGTGTCCAAGTCAAAGATCCTCCTGGTCCTGTTCTACCCCATCAACTCCTGTGCCAACCCCTTCCTGTACGCTATCTTCACCAAGAACTTCCGCAGGGATTTCTTCATTCTGCTGAGCAAGTTTGGCTGCTATGAAATGCAAGCCCAGACCTATAGGACAGAAACCTCATCCACTGCCCACAACTTTCATCCAAGGAATGGCCACTGCCCTCCAGTTCCCAGGGTTACCAATGGTTCCAATTACACACTTATCCCCCTAAGCCATTTAGCCCAGAACTAAAACACACTGTGCAAACGTTTCTGAGTGTTGAATGACAATTAAGTCTTGCCTTTGAAGAACAGGCCATGGCACAGCTGACAGAGCACTTCTAGGCACTTCATCTAATTTAATCTTCCTGGTACATCCATAAGGCAAATTAGTCAGAAACTATTAACTCTATGTGATTCACTAGGAAGCTGAAGTATTAATAACAACACTAATAATTAAAATAATGTAAAAGTGCTTTGGTTCAGGTCATCTCTGCCGATCCCTATAAAAGTCCTATTAAACAGGCAGAACAGGAATTATTCTTGGAGTTTTATAGATGAGAAAAACAAGACTCGAAGGGTTAAGTGACTTGTTCAAAATTGCTTGGCTTACAAGAGGCAGAGCCAAAATTAAGTGTTCTGACTCCCAGGGAACTTCCGAGAGGCAGCACAATATTCATTCATTCATTCACTCAACGAATGTCTATTGAGCACCAGTGTGATGGCTTTGTGATGTGTCAACTTGAGTAGGCTGAACTACACTTGCCAGAATTCCCTTTCTTCCCATATGCTTCCCATGTGGGCCACAGGGATGATTCTCAGGAAAATAGGAGGGTGGAAGGGAAGCTGCAGCCATTTCCTCACTCACGCTTTGCTGCTCACCTGCTGGTTCAGCTCACTGCTGTGATGCAACAGCTGGGCCTGCAATGGCTCCACTATCCCCTGAAATCTTCCTCACGATCTCTGCCTCCTAAGCCAAGTATATGTGTTTAGCTCCATGATGAAGAACCCCAACTTCTGCAGAACACTTTTATCACCAAGGTCAGAAGCCACAATAACAGAAATGGAGCTCAGTTTGACCTTGTGGGGTTCCGTCTCGTGCCTGTGGCTTGGCTTCAAGCATGCTCGTGATCTTCCCTTTATGACTGCCTGCCCTATGGACTTCAAGCTCTAGCATCAGATGTAGAGACAACATCCTTACAGAGACCACTTAACCAATCCCCACAATCACGTAAGCCAATTCCCTGTAACAAATATTTACCCCATATATACCCACATGCATGCATGACTGCTTTTGCCTCTTCAAACCCTGATAGAAGATACAACCTATATGGCGTGCATATGGATTATAATGTTAAAAACATAGCAGCTTTGGAATCGGAGCTGAGATTTTATTCTTACTCCATGATAAGCCAGGACTCCTACTCCCTAGGCTCAGTGTCTTCCTCTGTAAATGGGAGTTGATTATAATATCTAACTATTGGGCTTACTATAAGAATTGGAAAAGAAAATGGGTGTAAAGTGCCTGATGCTGTAATAGGCTTGTTGAATGTCAATTTACTTCTCTCCTCCCAGATCAATGCCTGGACTAGTGCCTAGTTCTCCCGACCATGATCTAGAACTCATTCCATCACATCATATTACTCCTGATAAATAACTACACTTCCCCTAACTATTTTCACCTTTGACTCCATCTGGATAATCTGGATTATAGATACCAAGCACAAATCCCCATCAAGCACTGTGCCATGATCAGCCCACAAAGCTCCGAGTCTCCTCGGAGAGTATCCTCTTTCCATGTCAAAGCCAATCCTTCCTTCTCTTGGCCCATTTCAAAAGTCGGTCCCAAATGCATTAACAGGGGAGTCCTTAGAGGGCTGAAGACAAAGCAATCACCTCTGCTGATGTGACCTGGCACCATCTTGATCTATTATGAGCATTAGTGAAAATGGAGTAAGTATCGTAAAAAGAGTACAGTGCTGAGCTGGTCAGTACCGTAGCCATTAGCCACATGTGGCTATTGAGCACTTGAAATCTAGCAAGCCTGAAATGAGACATGCTATAAGTAAAAGACACACTGGATTTCAAATACTTAGTGCAAAGAAAAAAGAATTACAGTATCTCAAAAATTTTGATATTGATTACATCTTGGAACAATATTATTTTGGACATACTGAGACAAATATATTTAAAAATTAATTTCATCTATTTTTTTAATATCCTTTAATGAGGCTACTAGAATATTTAAAATTACCTAAGTGCCAGTAGTGGGATTGCTGGGTCATATGGTAGTTCTATTTTCAGTTTTTTAAGGAACCTCCATACTGAATGGATAAAGAAGATGTGGCACATATATACAATGGAATATTACTCAGCCATAAAAAGAAATGAAATTGAGTTATTTGTAGTGAGGTGGATGGACCTAGAGTCTGTCATACAGAGTGAAGTAAGCCAGAAAGAAAAAAACAAATACCATATGCTAACACATATATATGGAATCTAAAAAAAAAAAAAAAAAAAAAAAAAAGGTTATGAAGAACCTACCGGCAGGATAGGAATAAAAAAGACGCAGACCTAGAGCGTGGACTTGAGGACACGGGGATGGGGAAAGGTACACTGGGATGAAGTGAGAGAGTGGCATGGACTTATATATACTACCAAATGTAAAACAGATAGCTAGTGGGAAGCAGCCGCATAGCACAGGGAGATCAGCTTGGTGCTTTGTAACCACCTAGAGGGGTGGGATAGGGAGGGTGGAAGGGAGACGCAAGAGAGAGGAGATATGGGGATGTATATATATGTATAGCTGACTCACTTTGTTATAAAGCAGAAACTAACACACCATTGTAAAGCAATTATACTCCAATAAAAATAAATTAATTAATTAATTAAAGAAAATTACCTAAGTGGATCATGTTTCTGGCTCACGTTATATTTCTATTGGAGAGCACAGGTCTAGAGCTATGTGAAAATGAAGCATTTTCATTTAGCGTTTTCCTCCCCAGGTCCCCCATGCCACACTGCCGCACTGTTGGGCTCTCCCAACTCCATCTGCAATCATTTTTCTTCCTTGTTTGTGGCCAGAGGGAATGTATTTCTGAATTTGGACTCAAAAGCAAGTAGCAGTTAAATGAAAAACAGGATACAGTGTTAATTATTTCACAGCGTAGCCATTTGACGACCCAGTGGTTTAACAGACAGTGGTTCTGAGAGTCAAGAATATGTTCAAAGATAAACTTACACCAAGAGAAGCTCAGAAGACTTTTGTTGCATTACTCTGTCACTACATTTCCTGGTAAGAGAGAAGACTTTTCTCAAGTAAGCAAATATATTTATAGGTAGCTAAATTCAGTGTTTCTAAACCCTTCAGACAAGTCCTAAGGGAAAAACACTTTCTCTGTTCCCTGTATTTGAATGAAAAACAACTGGAGTCCAGTTACTCTTGCCCCTAAACAGTAACTATACAGGTAACACCTCTAGTCTGCACCTCCCAGAGTGATGCTTCAGTGTAAGTGGTGACCCAGGAAAAGAAAAGAAAAAGGAAGGGAGAAAGGGGAAAGAGGGAAGGGAAAATGGAGAAAGGGGGATGGGGAAGGGGGAAAGGGGAAGGAAAGGAACAGAAAAAGAAAAAAAAAAAAAAAAAAAAAAAAAAAAAAGAAACACAACCAAAAGAAATGTCAAAATGTTATCCCAAATTGCTCTTTTTCTAAAACTTTTATTTATAATCCTGAACACCATAAAGAGGGCCAGTATCTCCCAGAGATTTCTTAAAGTACACATGTCTCCAGAGGTGATATTCAAAATATTAACAACTGTTACAACCCAGGTACTGATCTCAGAATGAACCCTGGCTGTGAGCAAACCATTGGGCCATCCTGATACAAACTGGGTGAATGCCAGCCCTGCATGTTTACCTCCCACCCGACCAACCTCAACCTGGACCTGCTCCCATGTATCTTTCCTCAACCTTTAACCCACCATAAACTCCTTCAGTCCCATCCTGGCCAGCCTCTCACATCACCTTCCTCCTCAACGTCCCCTTCCTCCCGATTCTCCTTCACTGAATCCCAAGAGGCTGTCAGACAGTATAGGATCCTCCTTGGAGGGGTCAGAGCAAAGAAACTGAATGAGTAAATCCAGAAGCTCTTAGGGAACAGAGTGAAATGATGAACTGGGTATACAGATTAATAAACAATTTTTATCTTGTCACATTCAGAAGCAATAATGGGAGGAGGGGTAATGGCACTGGAGACCGTATTTCACCACAGGGCTCCATGTGTTAAATGTAAGGTACCCTTCAGACCCTGTTTCTGGAAGGGATACATGGAGGGCGGAATAAAACAAGAGGAAAAGCCCTTCTTGCACCTGCATCAGCAAGATATAACAGATCATACCAGAAGTGATACTCTGCCTTGTTTAGGCCAGCATCATTTAGCATTCATGAGAAAATCAGCAAAACATCGCTGAAACTGATTTTTCTTTTTCTAGTGTGGTAGCTGCAAGCTTTGGGTTTATGAAGTATTTCATTTTATTAGGAAAATTTATAGAGACAAGCAAAGAATGAAGTTTCCGATTCTGGATAGCGATCCAGACAGAGAGGGAAGAGAGCATTAGATAAAGAGGACAAACACATAGAAAGTTGTGTCTGTTTAATATATAACATTAAAGAAACTAACTAAAAGTCAGCACAAAATAAAGCCCAACCATGAGGTCATGCTTGCTGGTTCTCAATAAAATGTATTCATTCAGCTGCAAGCAGCAGCAATTCCAACTAAAAATACCTTAAGTAATGAGGCCAATTATATAAGATGCTCCAGACTTGGATGGGCAGCTTAATGGTCTCAAGGACCTAGGACCTATCCATGTTTTTGCCCCGCCATCCTTGGAGTGTTCAGCCACACTTCCCTCATGGTAGCAAGGTTGCTGTAGCAGTTCCAGACACCACAGGTAGGCGTGAACAAATCCAGAAACAGAGAAGACATGTCTTTCCTCCATAAGCCTTTCTTTTCAAGGGGAGAAAATTTCTCCCCAAAGACCCTCAGCACACATTCCTTCCTCCCCATTCCTGAAGACTGCTACCCTGGCTGTAAGGGAGGTGGGACAATGAAGCTGTGCCACATTTAGCCTCTAGGACAGCAGGATGGCTCTGCCAGCCAGGGCGGCAGAGGAGGAGCTACAGCGGGAGGAATGATGGCAACCTCATCCTCCACCCTGAGTCAATTCCGATCCCCGCCCCCCACCGCGTGGGATGAAGACCGTGAGGCTCCAGGTCAGACGCACACGGCACACTGACACCTCACGTTCTGTGTCCTCGTCCCTCTCTCCTCTCTCCCTCCACCCAGCCCCTCTCCTCCTCCCCATGTTAGTCTCTTCTACTCCTCCCTGGAACAAACTTTTTTTTTTTTTTTTAGATGTTGGGGGTAGGAGTTTAATTAACTAATTTATTTTGGCTGTGTTGGGTCTTCGTTTCTGCGCGAGGGCTTTCTCTAGTTGTGGCAAGCGGGGGCCACTCTTCATCGCGGTGCGCGGGCCTCTCACTCTCGCGGCCTCTCTTGTTGCGGAGCACAGGCTCCAGACGCGCAGGCTCAGTAGTTGTGGCTCACGGGCCCAGTTGCTCCGCGGCATGTGGGATCCTCCCAGACCAGGGCCCGAACCCGTGTCCCCTGCATCGGCAGGCGGACTCTCAACCACTGTGCCACCAGGGAAGCCCCCTGGAACAAACTTTAAAAGTTTCTCAGATCTGAAAGCAACCACTAGAGTCAGACATTGCCCAAGAAATGCCCTGTTTGAGGCAAGATGTAGAAAAGAAAAAGGAGAATAGAGTAAAGAAAAAAAGTAACAAAAGAAACGCACTAGGATAGGAAGAAGGAAGACATGAGGAAAAGAGGAGAGAAAAGGGCAGGACAAGTGAAACAAAGGAGCACTGCGGAAGGGAGCCAGGCCCAGACTGCATCTCTTTGGGCTACAGCTTGCCCATCTCGGGCTTAAAATGCTTTCAACTTGTTGCAAAGGGTTCAACTCAAAACACTGAATGGCCTCAGTCTTAGATCCCAGTAGAAAGGCCCACACTAGTCAGACCACGGTGTTTAGACTTCCCAGGGCTCTGTGTAACATGATCTGGATCCCCAAGATCTGGTTCAAAGGATTAGTAATGGAAAAATATTGCTGAAGGTCTTCAAGGCCTCCTCACTTCAGACATCAGTATAAGGACAGCTTGATCCTCTTCAGGACCCCAGGTCTTCATAATATTCTATTCTCTCCAATAGCATTACCCACAGCCTCTGAGTGCTCTGTGCTGGGATAGAAAAGTCTCAAAAATGCACTAAATCCCAAAGTCTGTAAGAGCACTATTTGTGTGCTCTTGCTTCCTTTTCTTCTGTTTTCTTTACAACACAGGGTTCCTTGAATCTTGACGCATTCTTCATAAACAAATACAAAAAGAGAATATTATAAAAATCACCTTCTTTTTAGTGATATTTTCCACATAATAAGATGCAAAGAGCATTTTTCGCTCTGCATTTAGAGAACTTTCAGGTAATTTTTCCCCCCATGTATCATTAGCTAGGGTCATTTAAACTTCCATATATTAATGAGGTGCATAAACATGAGGCTTGGGTAAAGAAGGTTTTAAGTTGTTTCATAAACAGCGTAAGCTGTACCACAGGGTTCCTAGTCTCCCAAAAATCAATCTACCAAACGGGGTTATATGTTTCTGTTTTCCTTTAGGTGGGGGAGAGGAGGAGGAAGAGAAGGAAGGAGAGGGAGGAAGAAAACTTGAAAAATACCAATAAGAATACAGTCTCTGTCTATAAAGTGATGGGAATCCTTCACAGGCCACAGCCCTGCAGAAATCCTGACAAAATTCTCCTCTCCATTTATTCCAAATATAGCATGAGCTGCTTCCAGCCCAGGCTCCCCTATGCCACAGTCCAAAGTAGTGCTTCCAGGAAACAGCCCTGGAAGAGCCCCATACACCTTAAGCTAACAGAACATTGGCTGTGGGTCAGCCAGGCTGGTGTGTTAATCCCTCTTTCCTAGGATGTCTGGAGTGCTTAAGGCAGCTTAGTTTGCTACGTATTTCAGTGAACAGCTTTAGATCAAAATTCAAGAGCCAGTTTACTTGTGGGAGGGAATCTAATCGAAAGACATAATGGTTAGCATTTGGAATTGTGTAAATATTTGCTGTTGGGATAAATTACATCACTGGTGGCTACCTCCAGAAATCAAAAACTCTGAGGAAGCCCACACAGTTCTGTTTTCCATTCATTCACTCAAAGAATATCCACTGAGTGCCTAGTGTAAGCCAGAATTTTCCAGTCACTGGAAGAACAGTGGTAAATAATCAAACAAAAATTCTGCCCTCATGGAGTTCACATTCTAGGAGAGGGAACAGAGGACATACAAGCTAAATAAGTAAAATGTACTCAATGCTGGACAGTGGTAAGTGCCCAGGACAAAGCACCAATCAAGGAAGCAGGATATGATATAAACTGTCAGGGAATAATTAAAGGCCTCCCTGAAAAGGTGACATTTGACTAAAAACAGGAAGGAAGTGGAAAGTGAGACGTGAATATTGAGGGAAGGCTAGTCCAGGCAGAGGGAAGAGCAAGCACAAAAGCCCTCCAGCTAGGATAAGCTCGTTGAGTTCCAGCAAAATAAGGTCAGTGTGGCTGCAGCAGAGAAAAGGGGGTGGGAGAGAGTAGTAAGGGACAAGGACAAAAACTACAGGGAGCCAGGTCATTGTGATAGCTTTACTTCTGGAAAGGTGAAGGTGAAGCGGCAGAAAAGTACTGGAAAGGTTGTAGTAAGTATTTATTGAGCTGTTGTGCATGGATGGCCTGGCCTAGCCTTCACTGAACACTAGGAGATCTTGAATTCAGCCACTTTCATGTCCTTTAACAGCTTGCTCCACCTCATCCTCCTTGGGCCCCCATCCTTCTGGTTTCCCCAGCCCACACTTTACATCCTCCACCGCTGTCTCTCCATCCTCCCTGCTACAAAGCTGCTCTCCTGCACAGCTGTCATTTTGTAAAGGAGATGATAAATCGTTCACACCATAGTGATAATAATCTCTTAAACTTCAGTGAGTTTTACACATTCTAGAAGACATTGACTTTCATTGGCTCATTAGGTCCTCAAAACATTTCTGTGAGGTAGGAAGTATTCTTTTGTTATTAAAAAAAAAAAAGAAATCACCATTCAGAGGTTTGGACATGCTAAGGGAAGGCAGAGTAAGACTAGAATCCCAGTCTCCTGCTCTCCCCCTCCTAGAATTACTTAAAAGTAGAGATATTGGAAACACCAGCCTCAGCATGAAATGAAGGGCAGTAGCCTAAATCAGACACTTCCGGCAGCAGGACCGGACCAACAGCTAACCAGCGACCACCACGTTCTCTCACAGCTGGTGTTCATAGGTCACGGTGAAGCCTTGATGGTGTGAATTTAATCCAATGAACAAGGAAAATAGAATCACAAAGCAAAGCCCAGCACTCAAGTAGGATTTTTACTAATTCCCTGTACAACATTTCTCCTCCTGACTCCAAGCACAAGACCCGCCCTGACTGGCAGGCAGCTGAGCTCAGCAAAAGCCAGAAGGAAAAACAATGAAGTCCATGAAGTGTACTCTAACCCAGGAGAGCCCTAACTCATGGGCCAAACTTGGCTGTGGGCCGAGGTAGTTAAGAAGGAATTTGCAAACTAAATTATTTCCTCAAGAAGGGAATAATCTTTACTTTAAGTGTATTTTTGTTCATCCCTAAAAGAGCCATTGTTTAAAGAGAATAAGACCATTCCATGGCCTGGGCCCATTTCTTTGCCACAATCAGTCATTTCACAACAAAGCAATATGAGGACAGAAGTGCCCTTAGATCTGGGCAACTAGGTCCCTGCCCTGGACACCACTCTGGCCTCCTGCAGGCATGCCCCACCCAGAGCCAAGGAGTCTAGGAGTCCACAAGGCCAAGGGAACATGACCACCCAAGCCTACACTGAATGTGCTGATACTTAGGGCCCCCAAAATCTCCTGCCCAAATTGGTGAACCACACCCCCAGTGTGCATACCACAAGGCCTGAGGATCACAGTTCACAGGGTGTTGATGGAGCTCAGAGGCACAGGCTGGGGTGGCCCCAGGCTGGATGGGATCAGGATGGGAGGAGAAGGGAGGAGCTAGGGTCCAATACCTCCGTTGGCACCCTTACCTGAATAATGCAGATGTTAATGATGGGTCTGCATGAAGAAATGGAGATGGACTGATGCCCCCCATCCCTACTACTGAGAAAACTACTGAAGGTTTTCAAGGCTTTTTTCCCCCCTAGATACAATATTTTTTATTTTTAGACAAGCATTTTACTACAAAAATTCTTTAATATACAAACTACAATCACAACAGCTTCCACACAGTAATGGAGGGATGGGGTGTAATGGGAATCTTGGCAAAGGGAAGGAAGGTTGTCAGCATCCCTACTACTTCCTTTGCCTACAAATACTCTGTGGCCTGTGAGAGCCTGAGGTTTCACATCTGTGAGGGCAGATCAAGCATATAATCAATCCACAAAAAAAGTTGCAACAAATTCAAGATAGAAATTTTATCAAATGTATTTGCTGACCACAATTGTATGAAACTAGAAATCAGTAAGAGGAGAAAAGCTAGAAGGCTCACAAATACATTGAAGTTAAACAAAAATGCTCCTGAACATCCAATGGATTAAAGAAGAAATCAAAAGGGAAATAAAGAAATACCTTGAGGCAAATGAAAATGGAAATTCAACATACCAACACTTATGAGATGCAGCAAAAGCAGTTACAAGAGGAAAATTTATAGTGATAAATGCCTCCATCAAGAAAAAAGAAAGCTCTCAACCAACCTAACTTTATACCTCAAGGAAATGAAAAAGGAAGAACTAACCCAAAGTTAGCAGAAGGAAGGAACTAAAGACCAGAGCAGATAAGTGAAAGACAGAACAGGAAAATAACAGAAAAGATTAACAAAACTAAAAGTTGGGGCTTCCCTGGTGGCACAGTCGTTGAGAATCTGCCTGCCAATGCAGGGGACACGGGTTCGAGCCCTGGTCTAGGAAGATCCCACATGCCACGGAGCAACTAGGCCCATGAGCCACAACTACTAAGCCTGTGCGTCTGGAGCTTGTGCTCCACAACAAGAGAGGACGCAACAGTGAGAGGCCCACGCACCGCGATGAGGAGTGGCCCCCGCTCACCACAACTAGAGAAAGCCCACACACCGAAACGAAGACCCAACACGGCCAAAAATAACTTAATAAAATAAATAAAATTTAAAAAAAAAACCTAAAAGTTGGCTCTTTGAAAATTGACAAATCTTTAGCTAGACTAATCAACAAAAAAAAAGAGAGGACCCAAATAAATAAAATTACAACTGAAAGAGGAGACATTACAATTGATACCACAGAAAGACAAAGGATAATGAGACTATTATGAACAATTATACATCAACAAATAGGACAACCCAGAAGAAATAGATTAAATTACTAAAAACATACAACCACCAGACTGAATCATGATGAAATAAAAAATGTGAACAGACCAATAAGAAGATTGAATCAGTAATCAAAAACATCTCAACAAAGAGAAGCCAAGAACCAGATGGTTTTACTGGTGAATTATACCAAACATTTAAAGAAGAATCATTACCATAGTTCTCAAACTCTTCCAAAAAGCTGAACACTCCCAAATTCATCTTATGAGGCCAGCATTAGTCTGATACAAAGCCAGATAATGACACTACAAGAAACAAAAACTAAAGGCCAATATCCTTTATGAATGTAGATGCAAAAATTCTTAGTAAAATTCTAACAAACTGAATTCAACAGCATATTAAAAGGATCATGTACCATGATCAAGTGGTACTCATCCCTGGGATGCAAGGATGGTTCAACATACATAAATCAATAAATGTAGTACATAATATGAATAGATTGAAGAATAAAACTCATAATCATCTCAATAGATGGATTTAACAGAACTGAACATCTATTCATGATAAAAATGCTCAACAAATTGAGTATAGAAGGAACATACCTCAACATAATAGAGGTTATATATGACAAGCCCACAGCTAACATCATACTCAATGGTGAAAGGTTGAAAGCTTTTCCTCTAAGATAAAGAACAAGACATGGGTGCCTACTCTCAACACTTCTATTCAACATGCACTGAAGTCTTAAGCCAGAGAAATCAGGCAAGAAAAAGAAATTAAAGGATTCAGGGGCTTCCCTGGTGGCACAGTGGTTGAGAGTCTGCCTGCCGATGCACGGGACACGGGTTCGTGCCCCGGTCCAGGAAGATCCCACATGCCGCGGAGCGGCTGGGCCCGTGAGCCATGGCTACTGAGCCTGCGTGTCCGGAGCCTGTGCTCCGCAACGGGAGAGGCCACAACAGTGAGAGGCCCGCGTACCAAAAAA
>NW_006776123.1:328179-333051 GCF_000442215.2 Lipotes vexillifer
GGAGCAACTAAGCCCATGCGCCACAACTACTGAGCCTGCGCTCTAGAGTCCGTGCTCCAAAACAAGAGAAACCACTGCAATGAGAAGCCCGCGCGATGCAATGTAGCCCCTGCTCTAGTAGCCCCTGCTCGCCGCAAAAAAAAAAAAAAAAAAAAAAAAAAGATTATAAAAAAAGGTGAATGGATACATAAACTTTGGTATATTTAAACAATGGAATATTATTCAGAAATAAAAATGAATAAACTACTGATACATACCGCACACTGGTAAATCTCAAAAACATTATGTGAAATGAATGAAGCCAGGCACAAAGGAGTAAATACTGTATGATTCCATTTTTATAAAGTTCAAGAACAGGCAAGACTAACCTGTGGTGACAGAAGTCCAAAGTGATTGTCTTGGGATGAGGCCTTGACTGGAAAGGGGAACATTCTATGGTAAGTGATTGTCTTGGGATGAGGCCTTGACTGGAAAGGGGAACGTTCTATGGTGATGGACATAGTCTATGGTTTGTGTGGTGGTTACACA
This sequence comes from Lipotes vexillifer, assembly GCF_000442215.2. Lineage (NCBI taxonomy): Eukaryota > Metazoa > Chordata > Mammalia > Artiodactyla > Lipotidae > Lipotes > Lipotes vexillifer. The sequence continues at coordinate 328,708 of NW_006776123.1, forward strand.
GATGTAAACAATTATCAAACCTACCATACTGAATACTTAAGATCTGTGCATTTTATTGTGTGTAAATTATACCTCAATTTTTTGACAATCCACAAAAGAAGTCTGATAGTGTTCCTTTAGTAGCAATTAGAAAACATAGCAGAGGAGGGGGAAAAACAACCCCTCATGATAGCAATGAAACCTATAAAGCATAGGAGTAAATATAAGAAAAGAAGTGCAAGACTTTCACAAAGAAAATTATAAAACTTATTGAGAATAGACCTAAGTGAAGATAAAATAATGTTCACCAATGTGAACTTTTAATATTGCAAAGATATTATCCCCTCCCCCCAAATGACTGTATAAATTCAATGCAATTCCAATGAAATTCCCAGCTTTAGTTCACAGGTAGAGATTCATGGAACTTTAGAAATCAACTTGGCTGTATCAAGTAAAGATGCACATATCATGAAACTTAGAATTCTGACTTCTAGAATATGTCCTAAGGAAAAGTCTTATCCTTATGCACAAAAAGCCATGTACAAAAATGATCACTGCACCATTCTTCTAAAAACACCAATAAACATATAAGCTGCTTTTAATTACTGTTGAACTATTTCTTCATATTGGAGAACTGGTCTGAATGAAGTTGATTCTTTAGAATTTAATGAAAAATCCTTTGTGGCTTAGTTTCATGGCCAATTTCTTTAAGTAATCTTTTTTACTCAACCTGATGTGCATTCTGTGTTTGTTCATTGCTTATTTACCTTTCTACCTGGATTTAACTGCTAACCCCCAGATTCACTTCATTTCTAGCTGGAATACATCCTTCACTTCTTTCAAAGTAAACTCTTGGTAGTAATTACTATGAGGCAATGTATGCCCCCAAATATCTGTATTCCAACCTCACATTTAAATAATAATTTTGCTCACTATAAAACTCTAGTTTTATTGTCTTTTCTTCAACATTTTGAAGATATTAATTCACTGCTTTCCCGTATCTGGTGTAGCTGCTGATTATACATATGGTCATACAAGGTATATAAGTATAATCCTACAAAGTCTGATTATAATCTGATTTTCTTGCTCCTTTTGGGTAATGTGCTTTTCTATTTTTGAAATCTTTCAGAATCTTCTCTTTTTCTTTATATTCTTTACTGTCACTGTGGAATGTTTCTGTGTGAGGTCACCTCTCCTCTTCCACACACTGTGTCCTGTCAGTTCAGGATCTTCTGTGATTCTGTTGATGCAAATTTCCACTTCCAATTCAATCCTTCGTCTCTATCAAACTGCCATCTCTTCATCCTTTTCCAATGCCTTCTGAGAAAGGCTCCTCATTCCAGTATTTCAGCCTACTAAAGTGTTCTTTGGCTGTATCCATTCCCATATACAGCCCATCCACTGAGTTCTTTATTTCAACAATTATATTTAGGTACCCAATATTTCCAACTGGTTTCTCTTCCTATTTGCTTCTCCTTTCTTTATTTTTTTCAATATTCTCTTTTATCTCTAAGGATAATGACTGTGCTTAATTTTTAAATTACTGTTCATTCTATTTCCCCTGGTTTATCTTGTTTGTTAAATTTCTTCATAGAACATTTACTCCTCACATATCTCACCATTTTTCCTTGTAAGTTCATCTTGTATTCCTTTAGGACTATCAACTGTTTTGCTAATACCTGAGAGAGATGTAAAAACTTAGGCTTTGCTTGTTTTCCAAGTGAGTTAAAGGAAGATGATCTTCAAGGAAAAATATCTCAAAGTCTGCAATCTGAATTCAATCATTTTCTGACCACCACCAACAACCCAGCCTAGGGAACATCTCATCACCAGGCATGTTCTTATAAGCACAGATAGTCTCTCGTATCACTGCCTAGCCCACAGGGTGGAAGGAGAAGGCTCGATAAGGGAGTGCTCAGGGGGCACACAGGTATTGTGGCTACTGGCTTCTCACTTTGGCTCTGGGGTTGCCCTGGCACTACCCTGCCACTTCTACCTAGTGCCACTGCTTTCCTGTCCACAAACAAGACAGGAAATGCATCACCAGAGTAATGTGGGGAAGAGAAAGGACACACTCAAAGTCTCTGCCAGCCAATCCCTCAGATGTCCCTGGTCTTCTTCCGCTCCAGTCTGGCAGCAAAACACATTCATCTCCCTAGGGTTCTCACAGTTTTTGCATTAGTTAATGAAAACGGCTGAGATCCACCAATCTTTTGTTCCTGTGACATCTCCATTGCTGGGTTCAGAGAAGAAAGCCAACACCATGCAAATACTGAGTGATAAGGGACCCCAGGTATATTTAGGCTATACAATAAAAACTTTGTCAAGAGAAATTTTTTACAAATACACTAAGACAAAGGTATTGATGACTGAGTACAGAGCTAGATTACATGCCAGCTCCCAGCTCAGGTTGCACAGCTTTCCTGACCATCCTCAAGCCAAACAGAGAACTTTAGAATCAATTTAATTTAATCAAAGCTCACCAGGGGCACTAGAGAGAGAACATCTGACTACCTCCAACGATTGCCCAAAGGCAATAACTCCTGAGAGGAATGAATATACACTCACAGAAATATATCCTATAGGGCATAGTCTGTGACCTCATTTAATTCACCTTTACTTTTAACATATCTTTTCACATTTTCATAGCTCTCTGTTCCTTTCCCTCTCTGATATCAAATACTCATCTATTCTAATTTTATTTATTCTGTTCCAATGAAAAGATATGAACAACGGCTGGGACAAAGAGTCCTTCAGGGTTTCATGGGTTCTCATATCAGAAAGGCTACAATCTGGTTCCTTCAATGAATTCTGGGTAAACGCTAATTACTCTGAGACTGAGCAAGACACTCCCATGGCTCAATTACAGAAATTCTGGATTACAGAGGACAGAATCAAGCTCCCTTATTCTGCCAAAGTCAACTCGGTATCTGCACAGTATCCCATGGAAAACTGAGGAAGGCGGCCATGACTGGAGACTCCTGGAAATTTGCCCTGCTGGAGACATTATTTTCACCTAATGAAATAATATCAATTTAAAAGCCAAATCACTTCTGGATAAACGGTTAAAGTGTTCCTCATACAAAGCGCTTTGAATAAGCATGAAATTAAAATGCTGTCATTATGAATTATATTAATGGTGAGATTGAAAGTAAATCTTTAATATACTGAACATTACAAGACTTCCCCCAAGTCCCTCTACTGTAAAACAGGGACACGAGACCATCATTACAGGTCAATAACAATACAACTCCCAGCAATAATGAGCATTTCTGATTTCTCCTCCTCTCTTTGGCTCTAGACCTAAGTAGACCCACACGCAGGCAGACGCAGACACAGACACAGACACACACACACAAAACACCATTACAGAATGTTTTCCCCTCTCAGCCTTTGCCTTTATTTCCTTCTGTTCCCAACCTGTAGCCAAAACTCATACATATGGTTCTCCCAGTGAGAGAAATATCTACTAAGACTCCATCCACCTGACCAAAAAAAGAAAGTTAAAAATTGAGAAAAGTAGACAATGATCAACCAAGATTCTTTAGTCCCTTCCTTCTCCTTTCAAAGAGACACTGAACCTCAACCTCTTTTTCCCTTCACTGACAAAGCAGGAGAAGGTCTTGGGAAAAACTGGCCCAGCCTCTGACAAGTTAGGTATCATCATCTCCCATTTTACAGATGAAGCAACTGAGGCTCCTAGAAGTTAAACGACTTGCCAAATATACCACGAGCAAGTGGCAACGGGAGAACTAGAATGCAGCTTTTGTACTTCTTAAAACAGTCTTCTCCCCATCGCCCAACACTGTAGGTTTTTAACCAGATGCTCATGTATTCCCAATGCATCATAGCCTGTGCAAAGAGTTGGGAGGACAATGGTATTTCTCGACTTTTATTACTTCAAATCTCATCAACCATTTTATTTCACAACCTCAAAAAAGCTTCTCTATTTCACTGTGGTGGGTTTCAACCCCCTACAGTTGACTTTCTGCCACCCTTTGTTAACAGGCAATCTCCAGGCCAATGCAAGGTCACCATCTAGTGGTAAGAGCTACTAACTACAGGCTACACACCACATCTTAGCAGATCCTTGCACCCCTTTTGCCCTCTTCCCACGCCCACCTCTCACCCCGCCATTATTTCCATCAAACATACAGAAATAACTTACAGAGGAAATAAGGAATTTTTAACTATATAAAACAGAGTAATTTTAAAATTATTTTAAGATTTAGGGGCTTCCCTGGTGGCGCAGTGGTTGAGAGTCCGCCTGCTGATGCAGGGGACACGGGTTCGTGCCCCGGTCTGGGAAGATCCCACATGCCGCGGAGCGGCTGGGCCCGTGAGCCATGGCCGCTGAGCCTGCGC
>NW_006776123.1:333102-344864 GCF_000442215.2 Lipotes vexillifer
AAAAAAAAAAAAAAAAAAAAAAAGATTTAGGCATTTACTAAGTCAATACACTTAGACTCATGTATAGGTAATGATCTACCCTGCCAGTGGACTGTTCTTAGCCTAGAGCTTGAAATGCAAAGAAGCTCAAGAGAAGACTAGATACGGACCACATGGCAGATCATTATAAATGAACATAACTCGGGGTAAGTGCTAGACTCTACTTTACTAAAGGACCTCAAACCATCTTAGCAACTTCCTGAAAACTAAGCAAAGCACTACTCAAGCAAAACAAGCTACTTCTAAAAATAACATGAATTCTGATTCTACGCTCAAACATCAAGTATTTTTTGAACACACGCTATAGGCTTCAAAAATAACATGAATATGTTAGGTAAGTATTGAACAGTTCTCTAGCCTGCTTTTGCACACCATTCACTATTCCATAGAGTCCGCTGTCTTCCTACTAAACAAATATTTTTAAGTGCTAAATTCTGTCATCTTTTTTCGGTCCTAAACATGAGCTTCTCTGCAGCTTTTAGCACCCTTGACCAAGTGCTCTTCCTCAAACTCTCTATTTTTAATTCCTTGACCTATATACTCTCTTGATGATATGCATACCTCTCTGATCACACCTCTAGTTTTAGTCCCCCCACCACCATGCCTCTGAAGCTCTGGATATATCCCCCAAAGATCTAGCTTGGGACTCCTTTTATTCTTTTCACTTTACCCTGACAATCCATCACATTTGTGACTTCAACTATCACGTCGATATCTCCATTCCTGACTTTTCTTTTAAGCTCTAGTGTCACATTTTTAACTGCCTACTGGATATCTCCCCACTGGAATTTCAAACTCAACATGCCTAAATCAGAGAGCAGCAACTTACCCTCCAACTCCACTTCCCTTTATTCACCATTTCAATCCATCAGCCTCCATACTTTGTTGCTCTTTTACCTCCTTCTTTTCCCAATGCACTCTCATCTAACCATCTCCAGGGGAGGTCAGGTCTGTATCCGCATTGATCTCTCACCACCCCTTTCTCCCTTCTCTCCCCAAGGCCACTACTCTGATTCAGGCCCTCATTCTCTTCCACTCTGGCCACACTTTTTCAACTATTATTTGTTCTATGTATATTTGCTGAGAACCTATCACATACCAGGCATTTACCAGGCACTGGGAATATAACAGGGACCAAATGAAATAGCAGACTTGCTCTGATGGGTTTTATTTGTTACTGTCGAGAAAGAGAAAACAAACAAATATAAGAAATGAGGAAAAGCACAAAGAAAAACTTCAACATTCTCATCCTTGTCTCCTTGATTCAACAGAACAAAATCTCCATCATCATCTCGAACCTTTAGTTTCTTAGTTATTCTGCTCTACCTTCTTTATGTGACCTGTAATGCAACTCAGAGAAATTCCAATTTTTGCATAGTTGATGGCAAAAAGCGGAAAAGCAAATTGTTTCCCTAAATGTTAAACTCTTGCTTAACTTTAAAATCTTTAAAATCATTTTCATAAATTAAGAAACAACTTCTAAACTTTTGAGAGTTAATTAGGCAAAAAATTGTACATGTGCTTTGCCATAGCAAAAAGTGTGAAACGAACAACTTTTGTTACCTGGAGGCAAAGTTAGTATTGTGTGCCTGCTTTGATCATTTAGTTGGAAACCTGAAAGTCTAAATTATGTTTATTGTCCTTACTGAAAGGTATTATCCCATCAACTGATGCTAATTAAGCCTAAAAAGCAATCAACAAGATTTGCGTTTGTTCATATCCTCAGTATTAACTTCTGATTTTTAAGGCCTTATATACTTGAGTGATTGATTTATTCATTTATTCTTTCTTTCATTTAACAAACATTACAGAATGCTTTAGAATGCTTACTACGTGCCAGACATGGGATTGGTTTCTGGGGTAGAGAAATATGACATTGTGACTATCCTCAAGAAATTCACAATCTAGCATGACAAGAATTTTTGTGAAACAGTGAGAGAGGTGAGAGTTATAACAAAACTCAAAGTTCTGTGGGAAGAGGATGGTTAGGAGTCAAGCAAAGCCTCACCAAAGAAAGACAACTCAGGCTGGGTCTTGAGAGATGAGTGTTTTTCAGTTGAGATGGGGAAGGGTATTGCAGACAGAAGGAAAAAGATGTACTCAGGGGTGTGACACAATAGAACATCCACTGGGGCAACTGCCAATACCTGACATGAGTCCCAACTTTAGATAACAGAGGGGGAATAAACCAGTTACCAAACTTGAACAGAAATGTCAATACTTGCACAAAATTGACAGATGTTAGCCAGTTTCTGACATTAGCTTGCTTGACATGTACTCAAATGACCTTGACCATGCTACATGGATAGAAACTTTCAGCCACTGACTCTGCCTTTAGTCATATCACAATTCTTCCAAGAACTTAAATTAACATATCATCAGCATGCCCAGCTTTCCCAAGGCAACCATGAATTTATTAAAAGCAAATTTAGTTCTGCCTGCTGGTTTGTGTTATCTAGTGTTTGGCTGTTTTTGTTGTTACCACAGCAACAGGTGGACACAGAACAGGTGGTACTGCTAAAATATTGCTTTATGGAGTACTTTCTGGTATTATTTCCACCAGATGAGTTAAAAAGAATATAATGAGCCACTGTCTCTGAGGAGGAACCAAAACAGAAGAAGAGGGAGTAAGACAAGGGACTGGGTTCCAAAAAGGTTTCATGGACCACATCCCATGGCAAAGAATTAATAGCTCCCACTGGAAAAGTCTCTGAGGCAAACAGTGGGTTAACAATGCTAATAATGCAATGTGAACTTGACCGTCCCTAAGAAGGAGAGGGCACTCAGGCTTTCCAACCTAACTGACCACGGACCACTTTTTCATCTAGAGGTGCAGGGACCATGAAACATACAACGAGTTAAATACTACTATAGCTTAAAAAAAAAAACTATATTAAGAAACTTAAATGCAACTAAGTGAAAGAAGCCAATCTGATAAGGCTACATACTATTTGATTCCAATTAGATGATGCTCTGGAGAAGGCAAAACTATGGGGACAGTAAAGATCAGGGGTTTTCAGGGGCTTACGGGGTAGGGAGCGATGACTAGGCAGAGCACAGAGGATTTTTAGGGTGGTGAAACTATCCTGTATGATACTATAATGGTGGATACGTGTCATTATACATTAGTCCAAACCCATGGAATTATAACACCAAGAATGAACCCTAACACAAACTACAGACTTTAAGTGATAATGATGTGTCAGTGCAGGTTCATCCATTGTAACAAGTGTACCTCTCTGATGGGAGGTGTTGATGGTATGAAAGGCTATGTATGTGCAGAGTCAGGGGGTATATGGGAAAACTCTCTGTACTTTCTGCTCAATTTTGCTGTGATGTAGCTGCTCTAAAAAAACTGCCCTAAAAAATAAAGTCTATTTTTAAAAACTACATTATATCCTATATAAGAAAACTAAAATAAAATTAAAGAAATAGCCTCTCATGAAGCCATGATTCCCCAAGGTCCCTTCTCTATGTATTGAAAACAGTGCTTCAGGTGAGCAGTTACTGAGTGGACACTGTACTAGGTGCTGTGGTAGAAACAGGAGCAGAAATCTTGGTCCCCAAGAGTGTGCATGATGGGGAGAGAGGGAAAATTACAGATAGATAGGAAACAATTAGAAAAACATATTTAGCCAATATTTATTGGGTGCACTTCATGTGCCAGATATGATTATGATGGTAGAGGCTTAGGTATTTAGTAATGAACTGTTGTCCTTCTCTTCATGGAGCTGACTGTCTACATGGAGAGAATAATATTAAATCAGCAAAAACACAAACAAGAATGTGTTATGTAGCCTAACAAAAGCAACTTAATTTAGAATCTGCTATAGACAACCTATTCTGAGGAAGTGACATTTGAGCTGTCATGTAAGAGACTAATCAATTGAAAAGGGAACAGTGTTCCCAGCAGAGGAATACTGTGTGTAAAATCCCTGAGATGGGACGAGCTTTCAGTTCCTGGAATTGAAAGGTGCCATTGCAAACAGAAGCCTATAGGAGAGGAGAATGGAGAAGTGGGCAGCGCACAGCAGGCAAGGCCCTGAGCACAGGGTAAGGAGCTTTTATTCCATTGGAAATGGGAAGGCTTTGAAGGGTTTTAGGCAGAGAAGTGACATAATCTGCTCAATGTTTTAACAGTGTTGGATTCTAGGGATAGCTCACTCATCAGGTTTGCTAGTTGAGTGACTAATTCATTCTCTGATGAAATGGAAGTCCAGAGAGAGGGAGCCACTTGGGGTGAAGTTTAAGTGTGACTGGGGAATGGAGTGGGTGGGCGTGCATTTATTAAGAGCATTTATTAGGAAGCTTATCATACAGTTGCAAGAAGCTTCTGTCAGTAGAGCAGTACCTGTATGTGTATGTGGGGGAGAGAGGGTGTAGGTTTTCTATTCACAGAGCTTGGTTTGAGCCACTAGGAAAGAGCGAGCCAGTGAAAGGCCCCACTGATTCCTTAGCATCAGGGCAGTGTGTTTATGCCCAAGCCTCTGCTATTGTAACACAATTTTTTCTGAGAGAGGTAATATCATTAGTAGTCACGAGCCACTGCCTTAGCCGGGAACCAGTTAACAGTGAAAATCTAGAGAGGTCCCAAGTGAATGGAACTCGGGCAGGGGACAGAAACAGTGGCAATTTGGCACAAGCCTCCTCTCCTCAGCATCGGTTTTTTTTTTTTTTAGCATATTTTTTTAACATCTTTATTGGAGTACAGTTGCTTTTCAGTGGTGTGTTAGTTTCTGCTTTAAAACAAAGTGAATCAGTTATACATATACATATGTTCCCATATCTCTTCCCTCTTGCTTCTCCCTCCCTCCCACCCTCCCTATCCCACCCCTCTAGGTGGTCACAAAGCACCGAGCTGATCTCCCAGTGCTATGCGGCTGCTTCCCACTAGCTGTCTATTTTATATCTGGTAGTGTATGTATGTCCATGCCACTCTCACTTACCCACTCACTCCCAGCTTACCCTTCCCCCTCCCCGTGTCCTCAAGCTCATTCTCTACATCTGTGTCTTTATTCCTGCCCTGCCCCTAGGTTCTTCACAACCATCTTTTTTTTTTTTAGATTCCATATATATGTGTTAACTTATGGTATTTGTTTTTCTCTTTCTGACTTACTTCACTCTGTATGACAGACTCGAGGTCCACCCACCTCACTACAAATAACTCAGTTTCATTTCTTTTTATGGCTGAGTAATAATCCACTGTATATATGTGCCACACCTTCTTTATCCATTCATCTGTCAGTGGATACTTAGATTGCTTCCATGTCCCAGCTATTGTAAATAGAGCTGCAATGAACATTGTGGTACATGACTCTTTTTGAATTATGGTTTTCTCAAGGTATACGCCCAGTAGTGGGATTGCTGGGTCGTATGGTAGTTCTATTTGTAGTTTTTTAAGGAACCTCCATACTGTTCTCCACAGTGGCTGTATCAATTTACATTCCCACCAACAGTGCAAGAGGGTTCCCTTTTCTCCACACCCTCTCCAGCATTTGTTTGCAGATTTTTTGATGATGGCCATTCTGACCAGTGTGAGGTGATACCTCATTGTAGTTTTGATTTGCATTTCTCTAATAAATAGTGATGTTGAGCACCCTTTCATGTGTTTGTTGGCAATCTGTACATCTTCTTTGGAGAAATGTCTATTTAGGTCTTCTGCCCATTTTTGGATTGGGTTGTTTGTTTTTTTGATATTGAGCTGCATGAGCTGCTTGTAAATTTTGGAGATTAATGCTTTGTCAGTTGCTTCATTTGCAAATATTTTCTCCCATTCTGAGGGTTGTCTTTTCATCTTGTTTATGTTTCTCTTTGCTGTGCAAAAGCTTTGAAGTTTTATTAGGTCCCATTTGTTTATTTTTGTTTTTATTTCTATTTCTCTAGGAAATGGGTCAAAAAGGATCTTGCTGTGATTTATGTCATAGAGTGTTCTGCCTATGTTTTCCTCTCAGAGTTTTATAGTGTATGGCCTTACATTTAGGTCTTTAACCCATTTTGAGTTTATTTTTGTGTATGGTGTTAGGGAGTGTTCTAATTTCATTCTTTTACATGTAGCTGTCCAGTTTTCCCAGCACCACTTACTGGAGAAGCTGTCTTTTCTCCATTGTACATCCTTGCCTCCTTTGTCATAGATTAGTTGACCATGGGTCTGTAGGTTGATCTCTGGGCTTTCTATCCTTTTCCATTGATCTATATTTCTGTTTTTGTGCCAGTACTATATTGTCTCAACAAAGCTACAGTATAAAGTCCAGGAGCCTGATTCCTCCAGCTCCATTTTCCTTCCTCAAGATTGATTTGGCTATTCAAGGTCTTTTGTGTTTCCATACAAATTGTGAAATTTTTTGTTCTACTCCTGTGAAAAATACCATTGGTAGTTTGACAGGGATTACATTGAATCTGTAGACTGCATTGGGTAGTATAGCCATTTTCACAATGTTGATTCTTCCAATCCAAGAACATGGTATATCTCTCCATCTGTATCATCTTTAATTTCTTTCATCAGTGTCTTATAGTTGTCTGTATACAGGTCTTCTGTCTCCATAGGTAGGTTTATTCCTAGGTATTTTATTCTTTTTTTACAATGGTAAATCGGAGTGTTTCCTTAATTTCTCTTTCAGACTTCTCATCGTTAATGCATAGGAATGCAAGAGATTTCTGTGCATTGATTTTGTATCCTGCTACTTTACCGAATTCATTGATTAGCTCTAGTAGTTTTCTGGAGGCATCTTTAGGATTCTCTGTGTACAGTATCATGTCATCTGCAAACAGTGACAGTTTTACTTCTTCTTTTCCAATTTGTATTCCTTTTATTTCTTTTTCTTCTCTGATTGCCGTGGCTAGGACTTCCAAAACTATGTTGAATAATAGTGGTGAGAGTGGACATCCTTGTATTGTTCCTGATCTTAGAGGAAATGCTTTCAGTTTTTCACCATTGACAATGATGTTTGCTGTGGGTTTGTCGTATACGGCCTTTATTATGTTGAGGACAGTTCCCTCTCTGCCTACTTTCTGGAGAGTTTTTATCATAAATGGGTGTTGAATTTTGTCAAAAGCTTTTTCTGCATCTATTGAGATGATCATATGGTTTTTATTCTTCAATTTGTTAGCATGGTGTATCACATTGATTGATTTGTGTATATTGAAGAATCCTTGCATCCCTGGGATAAATCCCACTTGATCATGGTGTATGATCCTTTTAATGTGTTTTTGCATGTGTTGTTGTTTGCTAGTATTTTGTTGAGGATTTTTGCATCTATATTCATCAGTGATACTGGTCTGTAATTTTCTTTTTTTGTAGTATCTTTGTCTGGTTTTGGTATCAGGGTGATGCTGGCCTCATAGAATGAGTTTGGGAGTGTCCCTCTCTCTGCAATTTTTTGGAAGAGCTTGAGAAGGATGGGTGTTAGCTCTTCTCTAAATGTTTCATAGAATTCACCTGTGAAGCCATCTGGTCCTGGACTTTTGTTTGTTGGAAGATTTTTAATCACAGTTTCAATTTCATTACTTGTGATTGGTCTGTTCATACTTTCTATTTCTTCCTGGTTCAGTCTTGCAAGGTTATACCTTTCTAAGAATTTGTCCATTTCTTGCAGGTTGTCCATTTTATTGGCATAGAGTTGCTTGTAGTAGTCTCTTAGGATACTTTGTATTTCTGCAGTGTCCGTTGTAACTTCTGTTTCATTTCTAAGTTTATTGATTTGAATCCTCTCCCTCTTTTTCTTGATGAGGCTGGCTAAAGGTTTGTTAATTTTATCTTCTCAAAGAACCAGCTTTTACTTTTATTGATCTTTGCTACTGTTTTCTTTGTTTCTATTTCATTTATTTCTGCTCTGATCTTTATGATTTCTTTCCTTCTACTAATGTTGGGTTTTGTTTGTTCTTCTTTCTCTAGTTCCATTAGGTGTAAGGGTAGATTGTTTGAGATTTTTCTTGTTTCTTGAGGTAATCTTGTATTGCTATAAACTTCCCTCTTAGAACTGCTTTTGCTGCACCCCATAGGTTTTGGATCATCATGTTTTCATTGTAATTTGTCTCTAGGTATTTTTTGACTTCCTCTTTGATTTCTTCAGTGATCTCTTGGTTATTTAGTAACGTATTATTTAGCCTCCATGTGTTTGTGTTTTTTACATTTTTCTCCCTGTAATTGATTTCTAATCTCATAGCATTGTGATCAGAAAAGATGCTTGATATAATTTCAATTTTCTTAAATTTACCAAGGCGTGATTTCTGACCCAAGATGTGATCTATCCTGAAGAATGTTCCATGTGCACTTGAGAAGAAATTGCAACCTGCTATTTTTGGATGGAATGTCCTATAAATATCAATTAAATCGGGCTTCCCTGGTGACACGGTGGTTGAGAATCTGCCTGCCAATGCAGGGGACACAGGTTCAAGCTGTGGTCTGGGAAGATCCCACATGCCGTGGAGCAACTAGGCCTGTGAGCCACAACTACTGAGCCTGCGCGTCTGGAGCCTGTGCTCCACAACAAGAGAGGCCGCAAGAGTGAGAGGCCTGTGCACCGTGATAAAGAGTGGCCCCCACTTGCCGCAACTAGAAAAAGCCCTCGCACAGAAACGAAGACCCAACACAGCCAAAAATAAATAAATAAATATTTTTTAAAAAAAACTGCGTATAAATATCAATTAAATCTATCTGGTCTATTGTGCCATTTAAAGCTTGTGTTTCCTTATTAATTTTCTGTTTGGATGATCTGTCCATTGGTGTAAGTGAGGTGTTAAAGTTCCCCACTATGATTGTGTTACTGTTGATTTCCTCTTTTAGAGCTGTTAGCAGTTGCCTTATGTATTGAGGTGCTCCTATGTTGGGTGCATATATATTTATAACTGTTATACCTTCTTCTTGGATTGATTCCTTGATCATTATGTAGTGTCCTTCCTTGTCTCTTGTAACATTCTTTATTTTAAAGTCTATTTTATCTGATACGAGTATAGCTACTCCAGCTTTCTTTGATTTCCATTTGCATGGAATATCTTTTTCCATCCCCTCACTTTCAGTCTGTATGTGTCCCTAGGTCTGAAGTGGGTCTGCTGTAGACAGCATATAGATGGGTCTTGTTTTTGTATCCATTCAGCGAGCCTGTGCCCTTTGGTTGGAGCATTTAATCCATTCACGTTTAAGGTAATTATCAATATGTGTATTCGTACTACCATTTTCTTAATTGTTATGCGTTTGTTTTTGTAGGTCCTTTCCTTCTCTTTTGTTTCCCACTTAGAGAAGTTCCTTTAGCATTTGTTGCAGAGATGGTTTAGTGGTGCTGAATTCTCTTAGCTTTTGCTTGTCTGTAAAGCTTTTGATTTCTCTGTCAAATCTGAATGAGATCCTTGCTGGGTAGAGTAATCTTGGTTGTACTTTCTTCCCTTTCATCACTTTAAATATATCGTGTCCCTCCCTTCTGGCTCATAGAGTTTCTGCTGAGAAATCAGCTGTTAACCTTATGGGAGTTCCCTTGTATGTTTGTCATTTTTCCCTTGTTGCTTTCAATAATTTTTCTTTGTCTTTAATTTTTGTCAGTTTGATTACTATGTGTCTTGGCGTATTTCTCCTTGGGCTTCTCCTGCCTGGGACCCTCTGTGCCTCCTGGACTTGGGTGACTATTTCCTTTTCCATGTTAGGGAAGTTTTCGACTATAATCTCTTCAAATATTTTCTCAGGTCCTTTTTCTCTCTCTTCTCCTTCTGGGACCCCTATAATGCAAATGTTGGTGCATTTAATGTTGTCCCAGAGGTCTCTTAGGCTTTCTTCATTTCTTTTCATTCTTTATTCTGTTCCGTGGCAGTGAATTCCACCATTCTGTCTTCCAGGTCACTTATCCGTTCTTCTGCCTCAGTTATTCTGCTATTGATTCCTTCTAGTGTATTCTTCATTTCATTTATTGTATTGTTCATCTCTGTTTGTTCTTTAATCCTTCTAGGTCTTTGTTAAACATTTCTTTCATCTTCTCGATCTTTGCCTCCATTCTGTTTCCAAGGTCCTGGATCATCGTCACTATCATTATTCTGAATTCTTTTTCTGGAAGGTTGCCTATCTCCACTTCATTTAATTGTTTTTCTGGGGTTTTATCTTGTTCCTTCATCTGGTACAAATTCCTCTGCCTTTTCATTTTGTCTATCTTTCTGTGGATGTGGCTTTCCTTCCACAGGGTGCCGAACTGTAGTTCTTCTTGCTTCTGCTGTCTACCCTCTGGTGGACAAAAGTTTAATGGCATGTATACATGGGAAAGACTCACCAAAATGACCAAAACCCTCACCTCAAATATCATGTTCAGCTAAAGACAAAAGGGGATATTGGGGATAGTGGTTTGGAAACTCAAAGGGGAGGAAGGTAATTCACATGGAGATGGAAAATCAAATGTTTGATAAACAAATATTTGCCGGGCCTTGCAGAGATTGGGACACAGAATGGACTCTGATCTCTAGGCTCCGCTAAGTTTACCACTACCACCACACTTAGTCCATATTCTTTGCAGATATCACTGATGATACCTCTATTCCAGGAACAGGCCCTCTATCTAAATTCTTTTAGGCAGTTAAGGTCACAGTTTATTCCTGAGTCTTTTGGGCCTTGATTGTTTTCAGCTCAAAACAATCTGTAGGCTAAAAAGACACATTTTAGGGTGGCAAGTTTTGTTCCCCCACACAGAGAAACAAAATTGTGAGGAATTGATAGGACAAAGAAACTTAGGCTTTGGGCGCTTAATTAGTAAGGAATT
This sequence comes from Lipotes vexillifer, assembly GCF_000442215.2. Taxonomy (NCBI): domain Eukaryota; kingdom Metazoa; phylum Chordata; class Mammalia; order Artiodactyla; family Lipotidae; genus Lipotes; species Lipotes vexillifer. Next base: position 343,872 of record NW_006776123.1, read on the forward strand.
TAAGTGAAGTTTGGGCTTGGGATAGTAAATTAAAGAAGAAGGGGTTTTTTTGTTTGTTTGTTTTTTGTTTTGTTTTGTTTTTAAATACAGGTTTCTCATCCCCTAATTCCCTATCTCTGGTGAGGGTGTCCTTCTATCTCCTGGCACAGGGAAGGCACCTTTCACATGGGCGAGTTCCTATTTTCAGGGAGAGAGAGGAGGGTCAAAGTGTCTCCCTTGCATTGGCCATTTCTTAAGAAACTTTAATTCAAAATAATCAATATACCCTTGAGGCATATTTGGGGTCAGCCTGTCCTCAGCTCCAACAACTGTCACCCTAGGGGGAAGAGTCAGAAAACTGTCTGGGAGGTTTTGTTCAAAGGACTACTGTGAGAATTGTTCAGTAGAAAAACCACAGGCCCAAAATAGTATCAGTTAAGCTAAAAGCCTATAATACCAAACTGAGATTTAATACCCAACCTCATTGTGGTTTCAACCTTCCCCAGAAATATAAACTTAATCAACCAGTTTGGAAGTAATCTGCCACGTGAGCCCTCTCCATCCCCCAGAGGAAGAGGAGGCAATCTGCATGATAAAACCTGTACCATTCTCTTCCCCCCACACACAAAAATATGCCCTGGCCTAAAAATAATCCCCTCTTTTCTTTTGCTAATAGCTTTCCTGCCCCACCTTTCTTCCTATAAAAACCTCCCATTTTGTACAACCCCCTCAGAGCACCCTTCTAGTTGCTAGATGGAATGCTGCCTGATTCATGAATCACTGAATAAAACCATTTAGATATTTAAATTAACTCTGTTCAATTTTGATTTTTAATAGCATCAAATGAGAAGAAGAATGGCTAATAGTTCAGTACTGATTAGAACGCATCCTTAATACTTTGCCTTTGCCCATGGAAATCTGGAAGAGGACTGAAGGGGCAGGCTTGAAGGGATTCACGGCTGTCCTTGCAAACTCAAGCAGGAAAAAGAGCCCCTGGATGACACACTGTGGCGG
>NW_006776123.1:344874-364447 GCF_000442215.2 Lipotes vexillifer
GGGGCTTTCCTCTCAAAATCACATTCCAAAGATTACTGTCTTTTCATCTTCTTCTATGACCAGATCTAGGAATGATTTTATAGGAAAAGTTGATTCAACGAGAAAAAAAAATTTTTTTTTACTTCTTTTTTTTTCCACACACACCCACTGTATTTTATTTTTACAAGAAATAAATAGACTGACACCAAGCATTGTAAATGGATGACCACAACAAAAGCAACAATGATTGCAATTACCAAACACAAAAACACTCTCATACTATGTCATAATATCCACATTCAGTCCAGTAATCCTCCACTGTAACACTCCTTTACTTTGCAGTGAAAATTGATTTGTATGTTCTTTGCCTCTGAGTCTTTGTGGGATTTTTTTTTTTTAATTCAAACAGAAAGTCACCAAAATTATAATCATCCTCACCAGTTCACTCAGTCCCATGTAATTTTTTTTTCATCTTGATCTTCTGTTAGCACTTTTATGAGTTCATCAGTTTTTCATTAGAGTTCTGAAAATGCTTATTCATTCAGTTCAGCACTACAGTCAGTTACTAGAAACCTGTACTTGTCAGAGTCTTTTCCATGAATTCCTTGAAGATGAAACCCTTTTATAGAAACATATTTGCAAAAGCATCAGAGTACACCCAGAGCTGTCTGTAAATGACAAAAGACTTAAAAATGACCACGGTTAAAGATTTGATGAAAGTTCATAATAATGCAATTGACAAGGAAATTTAGTTATTTCTGAGATATACATTTTAAAGTAATAACTAGCATTATGACTTATAACATTACGCCAGAACATAAGATTTTTAGAAATTTCATGTAATGTCTGAAACATTTATATGAACATATTTCCATACAAATAACCCAATGAAAGTTTAGTACTAGTTGTTTTGTGTGTTTGTTTGTTTGTTTATACTGCAGGCTCTTATTAGTCATCAATTTTATACACATCAGTGTATACATGTCAATCCCATCGCCCAATTCAGCACACCACCATCCCCACCCCACCGCAGTTTTCCCCCCTAATATTTTCTCTATCATGTGCCACCAAGACCAAAGTCTAAACTTTATTTCTCAATTTCTCCCCAAAATACTAGTTCTAACACTGATCTGCAGTCTGTCTTCCACCATTCGACAATAAAAAGATAAAGAAGATGTATTTTTTTTCTAAAGGCAGACACCAGAGGCCTGATTGTTATACCTTATAATTAAGATGGTTTTTTTTAATGAGGACTACCGTGCAACAATTTAAATGCCAGTTGAAGCGGGAAAACAGACAGAGTAAGAGACTGATCTGGCCACAGAAGTGTTGGGATCCCTTCTTTTGAGTCAGCCATGCTATGGGACATTCCCAGTCACTGCCAGATGCCATCTTTCCCTGTGTCCCTTACAGGGCAACTTTGAAATGGTTTCAACATGATGGCAAAGAATCAACATTTCCCTCTTATTTTCCTAAAAAAATATACAAAATCATCCCAAAGTGGCAAGAACAAAAAGAAACAAAGTCCATTTGCAACAACTGGTAGACAGTTAAAACCTCAGTTCCCCACCTTCACCCACACGCCCAAAAATGCAAGAGCTTTAAACATCCACTGTAAGTGAGAAGGGGCCATGTAGGAAGAAGCAGGAAGAAAAGAAAAAAAAAGATTCTGCAAAGGAAGACTCAGCCACAGCTACCCTAAAGTATGAGACAACATATACTTCTTGAAGGTGAGGGGTACACACCATGATGTAAATGTTAGTTTGTAATAGGAAGGACAGGAATATACAAACTGGGGGTGCACTAGTGAGATACCAGAAACAGAGGAGGCTGGGATAAATGGCATGTTTTCAGTCTGGGTCTGTGGCATCAGAGGAGAAGACAGTCATACATATAATAGTAATAGTAACTAAATAATAAATAAAGAGCAACAAAGCTGACGGTCTTCACTAGATGAAGAGAAGTCAAGTCTAAATAAACTCACACACAAAACCCTGGATCACCAAACAAAACAAAAACAAAAAAACAAAAAAATTTAATTGAAATAGCCTTGGCTCCTCCCTTATATAACATTTAGTAGACCAAGAATAACTTGCCTCTTTTAAAGTTGAATAATTTTTTTAAAAGCACAGGATTTACACAAAGATAGTGGAAGAATTTTAAAATGAAGAAGAAAAATCAAGAAAAGCAAATGGCTATGAAGAACACAGAACAGTGTTGTCATGGAGAAAATGAAACTGTGATGGAAATTTAAAATACCTAATAAAACAATTCCTTCTATTAAACGGGAGTATAAAGCACAGACGCAAGAGCTCAGGGAATGCATAGCACAAGAAAAGGAGATTAAATATGGACTGGCAGCATTCGGGAATGAATTAGAACAAATAGAAATAAAGCAATCACAAAAAGAAAGCCAAAATCAGAAGGAGCAAAAGGAAAAATAAACACCCATGAACACTGTATGAGACATAAAAAAGAGACAGGAAAAGTGGACGTTTAAAAGGACTTGAGAGATGATTGATATGAAGATAAAGGGTAGCCAAAGTAAGCATAATTAGAATGCCAAGGAAGAAAGTGTAAATAATGGAAAAAATAAAAATTGAGACTGAATATACAATTGGACAATATTCAGACCACATATAAGAATACAATTATGATTCACTCTCTGCAGCCCAGGAAACCAAACAATTTTCCTAGTAGCAAGTAGCCCAAAATGGCCAGGACCTGATCAATACTGCCCGCCTCCTTAATTTTGCCCGCACTTCTATTTAGAAATAATCAGAGAAAGCCAAATATGCTCCCCAAACCAGTCACATAGGATACCCCACTTATCGTTAGACTACCTAAAGTTTCCCCGTGCCCAAAACTTCCTCCAATCAGGGCACACCTGAAGTCTACCCTTTTGGCCACTATAAAGCTTTTCCCACTCCTCTGCCTACTTTGAGTTTCTGTCAAACACAAATGATATTTACTGACTTCCTTGTATAGCAAGCTCTGAATAAATAGCCTTGGTTCGTTGTTGTTTGAGTGCTCTGAGTTTATTTCCACAATACTGTAAGATATAATTTTTAAAAACTTGAACCTACCTATTGAAAGGGCACACCATATACTAGAGATAAGTAACGTTGAACGGCCAGTACCAAGACATATCCTAATAAATATTCCAGGTATTAAAACCAAGCAGGACCCTGCGGGGCTCCTGGATACCGAAGCCTTTCTGTCCGGCCTCCATGACCTTCCCTGAGTTCCAAAGGGCAGGTTCAAACAGCTGCTAATCAGAGAAAGGAGTTGATACAGAGACAAGGGAGGAGCAGCCTAGAAACAATAGTGCAGCCTCGGGGCAGGGTGCTGGTTCTGCCTCAAGGGATACATATAAGAGTATCTTTGAGTTCTTTACAGAACCAAAACCCCCAACAAATGGAGTTAGCATTCTTCATTCCAGAAAAGGTCACCTGATTAAAGGAACCAGAGAAGCTCATCAAGAGACTACCTGAGACCAGATTAAAGGAGTGCAGGCCCTGCACATATCCTAATCTTATTAGCAACCCCACCCTTGAACCATTGCTATAAAACTCTTTACCAAATCCTCCTGGGTTGGGACACACAGTTTCGAGGGCAACAGCCCACTGTGTCCCCCTTTGCCTGGCAAAGCAATAAAGCTATTCTTTTCTACTTCACCCAAAACTCTGTCTCTGAGATTTGATTCGGCACTGCTGCACAGAGGCCAAGTTTTCTGCATCAATATCAAAGATGAAGAAGGAACCTTTTGGGTGGCTAGAAAGAAGTCACAAAATTCAAAGGGAAAAACAAGCTCGGCCTTGGACCTCTTCACAGCAAATTCAGTAGTGGAAAAAAGAGTGGCATAACACCTGTGAAATCCACAAAAAAAAAGAAAGTGAGACTCAAAGATTTTTAAGTTTAAATAAAACTGTGATTTACATTAAATAAAACAGATAGGATCATTGGCATAAGCCCTTCTTAAGGAAATTAGTAGAAGCTAAACTTCATCCAACTAAGACATTACTGAAAAAATGATGGCAAAAGGACTTGTGGAGAGCAGTTTACTCTGCTTAAATGCATTGCTAAGACTAAAACAAATGTGAGTATAAGGTAATAGAACAAAAGGTACATTTTATATGTCCTGACAATGTGGAATTGTAACAAAAACTGACAGAAGAAGGAAGAAAGAAGATGAGAGGTGGGTAGATACAATGATTCTGCTGAGAATAAAGGATATTATTTAAGCATAAAAAAAAATCAAGTGACAAAGACCAAATTATACAGAACAGTACAAAGTCAGACAGTAAGAAAGATAATACAAATGGAGTATCAGGAGGTGGAGCAGGAGAAAAGAGAAAAAGATAATACATTAATTCTATCCATTGGCCATTAGAAAATTAATAGAGCCTATATAAAGAAACAGAGGATTGAGGTATTTTATATTTATCATATCAATAAATGTGAATGGGCTAAATTTATCTCTTTAGAGGAAAATACATTCAGATTGGATCACAACACAGTTCAAGTCTATGTTGAATATAGAGTCTCAGAAAAGATGAAAATAATAGAATAGACAAAAATATACTAGGCAAACGCACTGCAGGAGAGCAAACTTTGCCACCCCAACATGTGTCATTGGCATCATATTTAAAGCTGGTTATTTTCTAAGAAACAGCAGACATGGGAGAAACTCTGAAAACCAAGCAGGAGTTGCCCTTTTGTAAGAAACATTTACATTTATAAGGGAAATCTCCATTTGTAGGGGTGTCTCCTTGGCTGTACTAAGGGGATGACCAAATCTCTAGAAACTCTTATCAGTGGAGAAGGCAATGACTTAAACCTGCATCACATCCTGTTCTTTGTTTACTGTGTTTTCCTGTAACCTCCAAAACTGACTCTCCCTACCCTCAACATTCATTTGTGTCTTTAGCTGATGATGGTATTTAAGGTGAGGGCTTTGGTCATTTTGGCAAGTTACTCAGTTTTTCTGGGTCCCTCCCATGTATATGTTATTAAACTTTTGTTTGATTTTCTCCTGCTAATCTGTCTCATGTAAATTTAATTCCTAGAGCAGCCAGAAGAACCTAGAAGGGTAGAGGAAAATTTCTTCCTCCCCAATAGCATATAAAGATTTTTTTTTAAAAAAATCACAATCTGAATGTTATACAAAAGTTGGATTCAGGCCAAAAAGTATATAACAAGGCAAAGAAGGATATTTTATATTGCTGAAGGGTGCAAATCTCAAAGAAGATAAAAGAGTATGAACATCTATGAACTCTAGAGTAATACTCATAAAACAAAATGCCTAGGTGATTCAAAGAGAAGTAGAGAAAAAACACATCAGCCTTAGGATACTCTAATCTCAGTCCATGACAAATAAGGAAATAAAAAACAAGGTTATAAAAGACAACATAATAAATAAAGTAAATATGACTGATTATGTGATAAGAAAGAAATTGAGGATGATACAAAGGAATGGAAAGATATCCATGTTCTTGGATTGGAAGAATATTGTTAAAATGGCCATACTACCCAAAGCAATCTACTGATTTAATGCAATCTCCATCAAAATGCCCATGACATTTTTCACAGTAGAACAAATACTCCTAAAATCTATATGGAACCATAAATCTGGCAACCGAATTGCCAAAGCAAACTTGAGAAAAAAAAGAACAAAGCTGAAGGTATCCCTGACTTCAGACTATACTACAAAGTAATCAAAACAGCATGGTACTAGCAAAAAAAAGACACAAACATCAATGGTACAGAATAAGGAGCCCAGAAATAAACCCACACACTTAACAGTGAAATAGTCTTCGACAAGAGGCAAGAATATACAATGGAGAAAAGACAGTCTCTTCAATAAGCGGTGCTGGGAAAACTGGACAGCTACTGTACATGTAAAAGAATGAAATTAGACCATTTTCTCACACCACACACAAGAGTAAACTCAAAATGGATTAAAGACCTACATGTAAGACCTGAAACCATAAATCTCCTAGAAGAGAACATAGGCAGAACACTCTGACATGAATCGCAGCAATATTTTTTTGGATCGGTCTCCTAAGGCAAAAGAAAGAAAAGCAAAAATAAACAAATGGGACCTAATTAAACTTAAATGCTTTTGCACATCAAAGGAAACCATCGACAAAACAAAAAGACAACTTACTGAACCAGAGAAAATATTTGCAAATGATATGACAAATAAGGGGTTAATATCCAAAATCTATAAACGGCTTATACACCTCAATATCAAAAATACAAACAACCCAATTAAAAAATGGGTGGGAGACCTGAATAGACACTTTTCCAAAGAAGACATACAGATGGCCAACAGGCATATGGAAAAATGCTCAACATTGCAAATTATTAGAGAAACGCAAATCAAAACCACAATGAGATATCAACTCACACCTCTCAAAAAGGCTATTATCAAAAAGTCTACAAATAACAAATGTTGGTAAGGACATGAAGAAAAGGGAACTCCAGTACACTGTTGGTGGGAATGTAAACTGGTGCAGCCACAATGGAAAACAGTATGGAGGTTCCTCAAAAAACTAAAAATAGAACTACCATATGATTCAGCAATTCTACTCCCAGGCATATATCCATTGAAAACGAAAACACTGATACGAAAGACAGATACACCCCAATGTTCAGCGCAGCATTATTTACAATAGCCAAGATACGAAAGCAACCTGTGTCTATCAAAAGATGAATAGATAAAAGAAGATATGGTGCATAAATATATTCAATGGAATATTACTCAGCCATGAAAAAAGAATGAAATTCTGCTATTTGCAACAATGTGGATGGACCTATAGGGTACTATGCTAAGTGAAATAAGAAAGTATTTGTCAGAAAAAGACAAATACTCTTTTATCATTTATATGTGGAATATAAAAAATAAAACAAATGAGTGTGTGTAACAAAAAAGAAGCAGACTCACACATACAGAGAACAAGCTAGTGGCAACCAGTGGGGACAGGGAAGTGGGTAGGGGCAAGATAGGGATAGGGAATTATGAGATACATACTAGTATGCATAAAGTAAATTAGCAGTGAGGATATATTGTACAAGACAGGGAAATATATTACATTATTTTGCAATAACTTTAAATGGAGTCTAATCTATAAAAATATCGAATCGCTATGTTGTACACCTGAAACGAATATAATATTGTAAATCAATTATACTTCAATAAAAATTTTTTAAGAATGTTCATAGCCGTATTATTCATAATAACCATCAAATGATGGATAAATTTTGATGTATTCACACAATATCAAAATTAGTGAATTATAGCTACATGCAACAATATATATGAATCTCATATTTGAATCTTCCTTAGAGTAGCCAAACACAAAACTATACTTACTATGATTCCATTTATATAAAAACAAGCAAAACTAATTTAAGGTATGAGAAATCAGAATAGTGGTTGCTTTGAGGAATTTGGAGAGGGGAGTGGTCAGGGGCAAAGAAAAGGTGTTCCTGGAGTACTGGTTGCATGAGTGTTCACTTTTAGTAACTTAATTGAGCTACAATCTTTGATGTGTGCATTTTTCAACATGCTTGCTACAATTCAATTAGAATAAAAATTGAATCAAAATTATTTTAAGTATCTTTATTGTGTTATGCCACTAGAATTGTGGAGCTTGTTATAGCAACTAAAACTATGCTAATACAGAGCCTTAGAGGTCATCAACATTCATTTGATAGATAAGGGAACTGTGGCCTAGAAAATTAAGGGACTTACCCAATGTCAGAGCTAGTAAGTCAGAAACTCTGATCTGTTAGACTACAAATCTAGTATGTCATCTTTTTTCTCCTTTTTCACTATGTCTCGCTGCCTCAATTAATGTAAGTACCAGTTAACACTCTGATCCCACTGGGCTTCCAATTAATAAACCACAATAATAGGAAATAATATGCACTCACTTGGCAAACAATTTCATATGATAGTGCCTACCCTAAATTTGCTCCTGAAAGTACCCAAATGTCTGCCTGCAAACCTTGGTCATTAAGTTTGGCATATAACACACTATGAAAAATAATACTTTTCCCAAGATCAAAAACTTCATTCGCTAATCCCGGGTGCTTGACTACCCAAAAGCTATATGTTTATTTTGCAAATTTTTTTCACCTACTAGCATGAAGATGGGCTAGATTATTGTGATTAAGCCAAATTATTCCCCATAATTATAGTCTCTAAAAAGGTGGTACGAAAGAAAGACCTCTTTGAAACAAACATGTCTGGACCAAAAAAAAAAAAAAAAAATCAAACGTGTGAACAAAGAAAATCATGTTTCAGCTGCCGAGAAATGTGAACCATATAATCTTAAGAACCTGTAAAGAGACCCTGGTAGCACTGCTAGGTATTTCTCTCCCAGTGAAAATCTCAGCCAGACCTAGGCAGCTGTCCAAGGCTTTTAAATTAAGTGAGACACCCACTGGAGGCTGAGAGACGGCAAGAAAGAACCCAGTCCACCCACCCACCATTTTCCCCAGCTGGCGTTGGTGTTCTGAGATATGGGAGCCATGTGCAGAGTCATCCAGGTGAGAGCTGGTCTTACCACAAGGAAAGCTCAGCAGAACTGGTTTGTGGTATAATGATGAGGCCAGACTTCCCCATCTCCATTTTTGGTCACCTTCTGTTTTCTTGTACCTTGCTGTTATGGACTGAATTGTATCCCCCTAAAATCCAAAGGTTGAAGCCCTAAACCCCAATATAACTATATTTGGAGATAGGGCCTCTAGGCAGGTAATTAAGGTTAAAAAATGTCATAAGGGTGGTGCCCTGATCCAATAGGACTAGTGTCCTTATAAGAGGAGCAAGAGCTAACAGAGATCTTTCTCTCCCTCCTCATGCACAGAGGAAAGGCCATGTGAGGACAGCTGTCTGCAAACCTCAAAGGGAGCGCTCATCAGAAATCAAATCAGCTGGCACCTTGATCATGGACTTCTAGTCTCCCGAACTGTGAGAAAGTAAATGTCTGTTGTTTAAGTCACCAGCCTATGGTATTTGGTTGTAGCAGCCTGAGCAGACTGATACACTTACTAGTTGGACAACTGTGGTGCTGCCAGATCATGTCCAGGCAAAATCCTTCTTTGGTGGCATTTACATTTTCAGAGGGAGTGCTTAGAGACCCCAAAGTCTTCAATATCCACAAAGCTTGATCCCTAAGGGTGAAATTCCAGGCACCATGACAGATCTTGCAGGGAGTTAGGTGTAGGAAATGAACGGGCAAGTCTGGATGGGGACACATCAGAGAACCTTAAATGTCCAGCTAAGAAGTGTAGAATTTATTTCAGAGACAATGATGAGTCACTGAAAGTTTTTGAGAAGGAGGTATCATGACCAAAGCTTCACTTCAGGATGATAACTCTGCCAGCAGTGCAAAAGATTTTTATTATTACTATTAATTTCACTGACTTTTATAATAGCTAAGCTTTTATTGAGCACTTACTGTTTGTCAAGCACTCTATATGCATTACCTCTATTTAATTAAGTGTGAGAAAGACTTTGAAGTGGACCAAAAAGATTACAGGATTTTTTCAACAGAAAACTGGGCATGAGTTGGGTCATGATTTCTTTTTTTAGCTATTCTACAACTCTGTGAGATGTAGAAAACTAATAACAATGCAAATAAATTTGTCAGCTGAAATGCAAACAAAATGTGCCCAGTGGAATGCAGTTGACTACTGCCTTGTGGATAAACTCAGTTTGCACCTATTTTTAAATTCATTTCGGCATTTTCCTTATTGCCTATATCACGTGTGGTTCTTTGAATTCTCCTTTAAGCCAGTAGTATCTTCTTACTGCTTTCCTTTTAAATTAATGAGTTATACACAATCTTTGACAGGTGTTCCTTTTATATTTGTATGTCATGATTTTACTTTTTAATAATTCTTACAACAACTCTATAAAGTTGGTATATTATTATCACCAGCTTATAAAGAAACTGAGGCTTCAAGAAGGAAAGTAGTAAATTGATACAGCCACTATGGAGAACAGTATGGAGGTGCCTTAAAAAAACTAAAAATAGAACTACCATTTGACCCAGCAATCCCACTACTGGGCATATACCCTGAGAAAACCATAATTCAAATAGAGTCATGTACCACAATGTTCATTGCAGCTCGATTTACAATAGCCAGGACATGGAAGCAACCTAAGTGTCCATCGACAGATGAATGGATAAAGAAGATGTGGCACATATATACAATGGAATATTACTCAGCCATAAAAAGAAACGAAATTGCATGATTTGTAGTGAGGCGGATGGACCTAGAGTCTGTCATACAGAGTGAAGTAAGTCAGAAGGAGAAAAACAAATACCATATGCTGACACATATATATGGAATCTAAAAAACAAAAACAAAAAAATAGTTCTGAAGAACCTAAGGGCAGGACAGGAATAAAGACGCAGATGTAGAGAACGGGCTTGAGGTCACGAGGAGGGGGATGGGTAAGCTGGAACGAAGTGAGAGAGTGGCATGGACATATATACACTACCAAACGTAAAACAGACAGCTAGTGGGAAGCAGCCGCATAGCACAGGGAGATCAGCTCGGTGCTCTGTGTCCACCTAGAGGGGTGGGATAGGGAGGGTGGGAGGGAGACGCTAGAGGGAGGAGATATGGGGATATATGTATATGTATAGCTGATTCACTTTGTTATAAAGCAGAAACTAACACACCACTGTAAAGCAATTATACTCCAATAAAGATGTTAAAAAATAAAAAAAGAAGGAAAGTAACCCACCAAGGTCACACAATGACCTTGAAACTAGGATTGGGATGGAAGACTACTTGCCTTACCAGATCACAAGATTACCACCCTCTCATGCCTAGAGCTTGTCTCTGAAGTCCTCCCATCACCTCTCTGCTGAGGGAAAAGTCCCCCTCCTATATCATATTGTTCCACTGTCCACAATCAGCTGAGCCATCTGACCAAGTAATCTCTGTAAACAAGTAATGGAAAATAGCAAGGATTGATGTGCGGTAACTGGGATTTAGAAAGAAAGAGTCTCCATCTTTTCTGCATATCCTGTCAGTCACCACCTCTGGGGCATGAGTAGGTGGAGGATGGCTGTAGGACAGGACGAAGGGACAGCATAGGTGACCACTTACTCTGTCTGCTAATAGACTAACACTGTCAACCACCGTAACGAGAACCTCTACTTCTCTGCTTCTGATAATGGCATTGGAAGCATTATAGATACTGTTCATGATGTCACGTGATTCCTAATCACTCACTTTGACATACCCATGGTACCGTGGGTTTATGAAAAAAGTACTGTCAGCCTTACAAAATGAAATCCTATGATGAGGATGATAATTCCTTAAAAGAATATAGTAATGTATGTTTTAAGCCCTTCCATATCTATTATTAGGAAATAGCCTTAGGAAATAGGCCAAATTTATATTCTCATCTCCATTTCACAGATGAAGAAATTAAGTTCCATACCCGTGAAGTGACTTGCCCAAAGTCGGCCAGTAAAATATTGTAAAAACTGGATTCCTCTCCTTAATCCAGATCAGGTCTCTCTTCACTCCCCCAGACTGCCCCTCTCGCATCTTTCTTCCCCTTCACACACACACCTGGGCTCACATACACACACAGCATTAACCTTGGCCCACGTCAGCAGGCCAGTACACCAGCTGTCCCTCACCGCCAACCCTGCTGCTCTAGGCTAATTCCTCCTCCTCCTTTGGGGCTTAATTTGCAAGTCCCTTCTTCCACTGTCCTGGACTAGATTGGTTGTCCCCTCCCACTTACTCCCAAGGTACCCTACACTTCCCCCATGAGAGCATTTGTCGCACTTCAGTGTAATAGCCTCTTTACTTGTCTGTCACCTAGTAAACTGTCAGCTCTGTAAAGGCAGAAACTTCAGTGGCACACTGAAGATAATCAATAAATGCCTACTGAGTAGTGAAAAGAATCCAGATGTTGCCTCAGAACAGATGCAAGATCAGGTTAGACCCAGGTCTTCCCTATAAACCATATGTAAACCAACAGCTGGGCTCAGGCATGGCTTTTAGTGAAGCTGAGCAGGCAAGTCTTCTGGATTCCCAACAGGCCATGTTTTCTAAAAGAAACAAAAATGTGCCCCCTCAGGGCCCGCATTTTCCCAGGCCCAAATATATTCCCACAGAGCAAATTAAGCTCTTCAGAAAACTGTTTTCCACATTGCAGCCCCCCAAGGAGCCACTTATGCCTTTGGGGAAGACAAACAATAAACATTTTGTCCTCAGCTGTGCCACTAGTGAAGCAGGATGAGTCAGGCCTCCTGCCTTGGCTGCGAGGGAACATAAATTTGACCTGAATTCTCTCTCCTGCCTCTGAGATCTGGCGTCACTCTATCCAAACCCCCCAGTCTTCAGTAAAAATAGTTAATATTTATTGAACTCTTCCTAGACGCTAGGCACTGTTCTCAGCACTTGAGATCTACCAACCCATTTAATCCTCACAAAACAATCTTACGGGGCAGGTACCATTATTATCCCTATTTTACAAATGAGGAAACTGAGGCACAGAAAAATGCAAAAAAAAAAAAACCTACCAAGGTCACACAGGTACTAAGTCGTGGAGCTGAGACTCAATGCTACGGAGTCTAGGTTTAAGGACCAGTCAATTCTGAAGGACCAGTTCAGGCCCCACCAGTTCAGGACCCATGTTCTCCAAGAAGTCTACCTGACCACCCCAGCCCAGATATAAAACCTGCTCCTCCTCTGAAGTCCTCTAGCAATTATTTTTAGTATAATTCATTTGGCAATTAATTCCCCATCTGGTGTTCTTGTATGGAAGTCAAGGCCAAAAGATGGTGCCCTCTCTCCTCCCCTCGGGCCAAGACGAGGGTCTTCACCATGCAGAGTATTCTGTCATCACAAAGGGGATGGAGGGGATAAAGGTCAAGGGAAGATGGGCCAGATATGCAAAAGGAGAGCCAGAGGATTACTGGCTGAGAGGACACCTGTCACTCAGCAGAAGCGCCTGGGAATATTCTTAAAGGAAAATCTCTGCAAGATCATTCAGCAAGTTAGCTCTGAGAGGAGAGAAGCCTCTAATGTTTCTCACTGACTCAAGAAACCAAAACAAAATGTACCTTGTCCAGCCCTGGAGCAGCACAGGGAGGCAGGAGAACAGGAGGTTAAGCTCTGGGCTCCAGAGCCTGTTTGCTCATCTCCACTTGATAAATGCGTCATAATTAATGACGTGGAGATGACAATCTCTATCCTATTAGGCCGATTCTTTTGCAGAAATCAACAGTCTGTCAGAGGAAATCCTTTTGGGCAGAGACTGTTTAATCATCTTCATTACCATCATCATTATCGTCATGATAGATAACAGTTACTGAATTCTTATGTGCAAGGCACTGTATATGAATTATCACAGCTCATCCTCCTACCCTTGGAAAACCTTTATTAAATACTGGATGGCACAGACGCTGATTCTTCACATTAAACCAAGCTAGTGCCTGTCCTCAGGTGGTTTTATTTCAGGTCCCCAGCAGAGGACCCACAGAAAGTAGAACAACAAAACCTCTGACATGAGCATTATTGAAAAACAAGGTTTCTACATAAATGGTGGTAGAATTTATAATGGCCTAAGGAGTGGGTTTGAATCCTTCCTCAACTACTCAGCAGCTGTATGACTACAAGCAAGTTACCTGATCTCTCTGAGCCTCAGTTTCCGCAAAGATAAAATGGAATATCTCACCAGAGCTGCGATGATCAAAGGATACAATGGCTGAGGGCACCCAACACAGTAAGTCCCCAGGAGAGGGGTCCCTCCTTCCGAAGCAGGCATTCACACTCCCCCTTTACATGCCAATACGTTGCTGACCAACATTTTTTTTTTTTTTTTGCCACAGAAAGATATTACATTATTATTGACTATATTCCCCACACTGTGCATACCCAAGACTCATTTTGTAACTGGAAGTTAGTACCTTTTAATCTCCCTCACCTATTTCTCTCATCCCATTGAGACCAAGTTCTAGAGAAACCTAAAATTCTTCCTCGACCTAAATGGAAGAAAAAAAGTACATCTTTTAAGCTTTTCTTAATATCCCTAATCTTGATATTGATTTCATTGATCTTAGCGTAATCTCGATATGGATTATTCTATGGTATCGTAATCAAGATGGAAGACTTTGCTTCTACACTGAGCGGCTTCCAATTGTTCTGTCTTCTTCCTCTTTTCAGGAACTTCTCAGAGCGTCAGCTTCAAGCAGCCCTCCCTCCCTCCATCTCCATTCTTCCCCTTCCTTGCTTTGCCTCTGCAAACCTTAATTTTCATATAACTCAAAATAGACTCTGGCCAGGAGGTGCCCCTGCAGCCTCGCTTACAGAGTGATATTCACAGGCTTTGTGCCAGCTCCTCTCCTTTGTCCTCAGAGGTCTTTGGATCCCACTTCCATATTTGTGGATGTTTTCCAGGTTGTTGAAATACAACCCCCACCAAAAAAATTCAGGAGACACCTGCCATAGTTGCTACTAAATATAAAAAATACATACATAACTTACAACTTTTTAAAAAACAGATTCTCCAAAACTGTACTGTACATAACTATTTCAGAATTCCTTGACCTCAGCTCTTCCTGAAAACATAGGGATGGTCTATGTGGACTTAACTTGTCACTTTGTGGTGGCCACGGCTGATTGTGGGACATTTCTCCTAGCTTCGGCACTAGAATGGTAGGAAGGATTGATAAACTTCTTTTTCATTTCCAGTATTCGGTCAAGAGCCTCTGAGTAAAGAGTGTGATATAATATCTTCTGATAAAATAGACAATATAAAGTAGACAAAGTAAATGGAAAAAATTAGGTTTGGGGCTTATAAAGATATGTGATTTACAAATATTTCCCCCAATTCAGTAGGTTGCCTTTTCATTTTGTTCATGGTCTCCTTTGCTGTGCAGAAGCTTTTTAGTTTCACATAGTCCCACTTGCTTATTTTTACTTTTGTTGCTTTTGTTTTGGGTGTCAGATTCAAAAAATCATCACCAGTACCTAGGCCAAGGAGCTTACCAACTATGTTTTCTTCTGGGAGTTTAATGGTTTCAGTCTTACATTCAAGTCTGTAATCCATTTTGAGTTAATTTTTGTTCGTGGTCTAATATAATGGTCTGGTTTCATTCACATGTGGCTGCGTCCAATTTTCCCAACGCCATTTACTGAAGAGACTGTTCTTCTCCCCATTGTATACCCCTGTATATCCTTTTCCCCATTGTATATTTCCCCACTCTATATCCTTTGTCAGAAATTGCCCACATATCAGTGGGTTTGTTTCTGGGCTCTCTCCTCTATTCCATTTATCTATGTGTCTGTTTTCATGACAATACCTATTGTGTTAACTACTATAGCTTTGTAATATACTTTAAAGTCAGGCAGTGTGATGCCTCCAGCTTTGTTCTTCTTTCTCAAGATTGCTTTGGCTATTCATGGTCTTTTATGGTTCCATACAAATTTTAGGTTTGTTCTATTTCTGTGAAAAATGCCATTGGAATTTTGATAGGGATTGCATTGAATCTGCAGATTGCTTTGGGTGGTGGGCATTTTAACTATTAATTCTTCCAATCTATGAACATGGAATATTTTTCCATTTATTTGTGTCTTCAATTTCTTTAATTAATGTCTTGTAGTTTACAACATACAGGTCTTTCACTTCCTTGGTTAAATCTATTCCCAGGTATTTTATTCTTTCTGATGCAATTGTAAATGGGATTGTTTTAATTTCTCTGATAGTTCATTATTAGTGCATAGAAATGCAACAGATTTTTGTGCATCAATTCTATACCCTGAAACTTTACTAAACTTGTTTGTTACTTCTAACAGGTTTTTCATGGAGTCTTTAGGGTTTTCTACGTATATGATTTGCAAATAGTGACAATTTTACTTCTTCCTTTCCAATTTGTGATTCCTTTTATTGCTTTTTCTTGCCTAATTGCTCTGGATTGTACTTCCAGTACTAAATAACTTCCAACTTTTATTTTCCCTTAGACCTACATTAGTTACTCAGTTCTTAAGCCTTGGGGGCAGGGTGGAGGGAGATAGAAAGTTGAAGCATTTCCCCTTCCTCTTTGCCTGTCCAAATAAAACTCATGCTTGTAGGCCCAGTTAAAATTCTGCTTTCCATGGAGCCTTCCCTGACCAGCCCATTGTACCCTGACCAATCCTCCTCTCAACACCTGGCTCTCACCATTATACCATTCAGCTCACAGTTACTCATCTGGACCCTTGACACCACTTTGACAAGGTTGCCTCCTACTGACACTTAACTCTTCAAGTGGGACCTTTCTTTATTGTTCCACCCTTCCTCTGGCCACATACAGAGCTTACATTACCTACACATTTTACTGTTAATCTTCTTGGACAATGAATTTGTAGAGATGTTGGCTCTATCTCCACCCCCACCATCTATTTAAGTAATTAAAACTTAGGGATTTCTGGAATAATTAAAACTCCAGGCTTCCAGAGTGTAAAGAGCTAATAAATCCTTTGTGAATAAGACTTTCTAAATGGAGTTTCTTTTATGAGGCAATTTGTGAACACTCTGGCTTTTTCTACTGGAGCAGCAAACTGCAACTACAAATATTAAGATGGTAGATGGGGCTGGGGGTTTTGGGGCAGGGAAAACTGGGGATCAAACATGGTACCTAAACAGGATTGCCCAGTTTAATGGGGTTCCTTCTCACTGCCCCTTGCTCACTAATCCAGGCTGCTTTTAGGGAAATGCAATTCCAAGAAAGACAGAACCTGCACTCCGATGGAATGAGACAGCATGCCATTGTGCTAAAACCATTGGGCCGTGGATATTATTAATTCTGTGGTTGATTGACAACTTAAGGGTCTATCCCCAAGAAAGATTCTCCCACTACCTGGGTTGCCTGTGGAGTGTTGTGTGTGTATTTTGGGTGAGGGTAGGGGGGCAGTGATGAGAAGCGCTGTTGCTGTTTTGTGTTTTTGTTGGTTTGTTTTGGTGAATAAAACATAGGGCATTTTAATTTTTTGAGAGTTCAAATAAGTTAAAATGTTTTCATTTCAAATAATTCATCTGGCAATAGTTCTATGTGCCAAAGTGAAAGGAGATGTAGGGGGGCAAAAAGGAGGACAGACAAGAGGCCAATAACATAACGAGTTCAGAAGGAGTTGTTTCTGAGTACCAACTAGCGTCTTTCTGGGGCTTCCACAATGTAATTTCACAAGAGTAATGGTTAGAGAGAGAGTTATGTGCCATGTGATTTACAAGGATTTTTCTCAATTAATCATGTTGCTATTACTCCCCCATTTCCCAGACGGGAAAACTAAGGCCCAAAGAAAAACCTGCTCAACATTATACAATTTGACATTTAAATGGTAGAGATTCAAACCAAGGTCACCTCACTCCAGGAACAGGGTTCCTAAACCCTGCATGGTGCTGATTTCCACTGCAAGGAGCCAACAGACCAAAGCATGGAGATTCTGAAGGAGTCTGTGCCTCCTCAGAGCTCTGTACTGAGGTCCTCACTCAGAGTGGAGCTCTCTACTAGGCGGACTGCTTGCAATGCAAGAGGCATTTCTTGGCAATGGGAACATCCCCTTGGACTTGCCAGCCCCAGGACTCAGGCAACCTGCACTCATCCCTGGGCGCTGCCCCCAAGAGCTGCATAAATTCGGCCCATTTTTATACCTGACTTCAACAGGACACAGTGATAAAATGCACAAGGAGCTGAGAAAAGGCCAAGTCAGGACCATGATGGAGGATATGCTTTGGAGGTTCTGCAGTGAATCAAAGTGTTAGCATCCCAGGAAGCCCCCTCCTGCTCCTAGGTGAGCCCTGTGCCCTTGCCAAGTGCCTGTGGCTTAAGGACATGGGCTGATGCTGATCGAAGGGTTAGAGTCCCACCCCTGGGAGACTGCAGTTCTCACATGGGGTCAAAGCCTCAGCCAAGGGATTCTATCACCAGAGGGGACATCAGGTGCCCTTTCCTCCATCCATTTATTTCCCCTGATCACCTGTGCCCTTCTGTACTATGCCACCCCCAATCCCTACTGCTTTGTGACTGGTATAGTGGGAGCCCTCAGATCAACTGCTGTCAAGTCTCCTGTATCTCCACTCAGCAAAGCGGTCTACTTGAAGAATGACAGCCAGATTCAGATGGATCACGCAAAGGATATTAGAACAGCATTCTTTCTGCTGCAGTTTTGACAGAGATGTCATAGATATCAGGATATCAAAGGAAGTGGTAAGCAGACACACATAGGGTAAGAATTTACAGAAAATGAAGTAGAACCTAGTTCATGATGTGTGGACCCCACAACAAGATCAAGGATACAAAACTGGGTTAGAGAAGGATTTTAAGAGAAGTTGGTTGAGATTTCCTTGGAGAGAGGGGTTGTGAGCTGTGATTCCCCACCCCGCCCTTCTCTGTTCAGGGATAGGGATGTGCTGCCTCTAACAATTCACCTAGAGAAGGGCCCCAAGGCAACCACTGGATGCTCTGAAGTGCGATTTCTGCAACTGGGAGATGCTGAAGACAGGTGCCTGACTCACGTCCAGGAAGATCACAGGGACTGTAGACTGAGGTCTTATTCCTGCCCAGGAAATGCAGAAGTCAAGAAAGAACAACTGCTTGGTGGGAGCTGAGAGAGGTCTCACTGCTTTAGGATGCACCTGTGCTCCCAAGGAATGTTGGAAGATCTCCCTGTGAGCCACACATGTGCCACCCACGGATGAAAACCGGCATGGGGTCATCGTGGGCCCTGAGAGGTGGTCTGGCAGGATGGGAAGACCTCAGCTGAAAGAGGCTGAAAGTGCACACAGTGTCCAGGAGCTGAGGAAGGAACCCCAAGGGAACACCTGGAATAGCAGGGCAGGGAAGGGGACCCAGCAGGGAAACCCCAAAGAGCTTACCAACAGTAGTCAACACTCAAAGGCTTCTTTAACTACTTTCCAGTCCCGGAAAGAATGCAGCCACCCAGAGAATGAAAACTAGCTATCCCCTCCCCTCTTCTCATACCACTCCCTAGAAGATCAAAACAGCAACAAACAGAGGCTCAGGGTGGGCAGGAGAAGCACAAGGCAAGTCCTACGTGAGGACTTCCAGAGTGAGACAGGTGCAATCATGGGGGTGACGCAGGAGAAAAGGTCCTCTGTTCAAGACTTAATACGTATTTTGGACTGGATATTCTGATTCCTGGATTGAGTAGTGTAACTGATCGAGTCCATTGGACTATATTTCCTGAGGATGAGCATAAAAGCCATGGAGCTTTCCAGAACAGTCCTCCAGGGGCCGAGAAGGAGCTCCTCAATGAGTCACATCTGAATGTAGGTGATGTGGTGTTCTCTTTCCCACACAAGTCCTGCTTCCTCTGCACACTGATCACAAGTCAACACATTGTGAGTATACCTGCAACCATGTCCTCCCTGACAATTGGAACAAAATGGTCCAGTGGGTTTGCTCTCCATTCCAAACAAGTTCTCCTGCCCTTCATTATCCCCGCATCCCCACCACAAACACACCACCTGATGGCAGTTTTCTAAAGAGCATTCATGGAGACAGTTACCACCTGGAGGGTCGAGATGGGGCGGGGGGGGGGGGGG
>NW_006776123.1:364486-365622 GCF_000442215.2 Lipotes vexillifer
GGGGGGGGGGGTACTGAGGACTCTAATCTCCCCAAGCTACTCAAACCCAACCTTGGGCTCTGCGGGGGATGACCTGGGGGTGCGTCCCAGAAACTCTCTCTGCTCCTATAACTTCTCCCCCTCATCTCTCTCACTGGCCTGCCTCATTGGAGACATTTCATCATTCCTTTGTCACAGCCACATTAGAATTAATGTTAGAATTAAAATATTTGGAGAAAGGTCATTTTATGTTCAGCATTCACACGTTATTGTAAATTTTTATATTTCTCAGGATTAACTCACGACTATTATTTAACATTATCACAAGTATTATGACTAAAACAAATCAAAGTAATTACAACATTGAATATGCTTTTTAAAATACACACACGCCCTCCAGAACTTCTGATCCTTCTGTGTGACGGCTCACACACCCACCATATCCCATCATATTGGTTGAGCCCCATCTTAGACACTGACTGAGAATATAGTTTAAGAAACAAACTGAAACTGCTTAGTACTGGTTGGTCAGAGTATAAGAGGAAACAGGAGCGAGCTTGCTGAATATTGTACCAAAACAATGGGGTGTCATCTGGGAAAAGCGATCTTAGGCCAAGGAGATGCAGGAGGCATGTTGGGATCTTAGGGTTTAATTTTCTAACTCCAGCTAATAATTTTTCTTAAGAGGATAGAGAATGATATGTTTGGATTCGGGATTATAAAATTCTGCCTCATAAAACAGCATGCCTTCTCTTATTATATAATTCACTGTTCATCTACAAAGGTGCTTTAGAAAACCAGCTGGGGACCAGAGCACAGAGGAGGCAGCTTTGAAAACAGACAGTCCAGCACCTCTTAACAAGATGTATGACACTGGACACATTCCTTAGCTTCTCCAGGACCCTCTTCTCATCAGTAAAAATGGGATAAAAATAGACACCCTGAATATCTGCTGTGAAGCTTGAACCATCACTAGAAACTGTGTCAAGTACAGTGCATTGCACACACTAGGTGCTTGATGTCATTTTCAGCAAGTTGTACGAAGGACCACAGAAGCTTTATCTGCAGACTTGCATACCAGGAGAAACAAAAAGATAAGGTCTTAAAGGACCCCCAAAGAGAAACTATAAGGTGAGCGGGCGGTGGGGGGGGGGGGG
>NW_006776123.1:365705-367529 GCF_000442215.2 Lipotes vexillifer
GGGGGGGGGGCGCGGTTCCCCAGGGGTACTGATGATGCTGTGGTCCTGCTGCCGTCTTCCCGGAGTGTGGCAGACCCATCAGCATGAGATGTCAGGCAGTGCGCCCCCTACCTCCCAGCAGAAGCTGCTTCACCTTTCCTGTCTTGGGATCCTAGGAGATAATCACCTCAAATAACCTGGAGTAACCTCAGCCCCACCTCATCCAAGTCAACCCATGGAGAAAGGGGTTGTGGCAGAAACCAAAGGGGCTGAGTAGCTGAAAAGGAAAGAGGCCTGAAGACGGGAGAGGGAAAGCCCCCCAAAAGCATCTTTGTCAGTTTCCACAGTCCTGCCCAGGCCTCTCTCCTCCGGCAGCCACTGTCCTCCCCACCGCCACTGCCAACCAGACACACACAGAACTAATTAGAGCCACACAAAGGCAGTCTTGTCACACTCCAGGCTATGAGCTGACAGGCTGTTATCTGCACAGGCCAGCTCTTCACAGGCACTAACAGGAAGGCGTCCTGCTATCTCCCCATCTTCCTTATCAACAGCCCCAGGCGGCAGCTGCAGCAACCCCAGCGGGAAGCCTCCAGCCAGGCTTCTGATGAGCCCAAGCCCTGCTGCAACAGTCTTGTTCCGGGGTAGGAGTCTTTCTCCCAAGCTGCTTAGGACACTAGAAATTAAGTCTCCTCCTTGCGGGGGGTGGGAGCTGGGACTGGGGAGAGGTAAAGGAAAGAGGGGGCTGATGCCCCTGGACTGAGCAGAGAAGCCTGATCCGGGGGGTCCCATCTGTTGGGGGAAGCCAGTCCCATTATTTCAACCTAACCGGGCAAGTGTGGTCCTGAGGCTGCTTCTCAGCCTAGCAACGAAACTCAGCCTCTCTCCTCACTCCCTGGTTCCCCGCCACTGCAGGGAGCCCCACCATCCCTCCCTTCTGCGAGGAGAGAAGATCCTCCAAGGATCCCACCCCTGCCCTATGCCTGTCATTTCCAGCACCATAACAGACATTATCTTATTTAAGGCAGGGTAGGCATTTGTGTGTGATTATTATAAAACCTTTCCACTTAGACGTAATTATATATACTGTACATCTGGGAAGAGTGAAGTTTACAGATGTTGATTAACATGCCCCAAACCACAAGTTTAATAACAGTAAGTGAGGATTTTAACCAAGTTTGCCTGCCTGCAAAGTCTGTGCTCTTTACAACAAGAAACTATCCTCTAATCCCAGGATATAAACAAGAATGTGGGTGGCCACAGCCGCCAAACCCGAGACAATTAGGTGATACCCTTTCCTCTGCCAACCCCCAGGAAAGCCTCTTTGAGCTGACTACAGCTCGAAGCTTCTGTGCCAGAGAGGTTAGGTCTCTTAGCATCTGGGTAAGTCAATTTGTTGGCCCCGGGGACACAGATAAATAACAGACCAAAATGCTCCCCTTCCAAAGTATACAGCCATTGCTGGGAAATGCGGAAACAGCGCCGGACCTGGGGCCATATCTCACAGCCTACCTTGCAGCCAGGGTGGCGAGACGGCCACTCTTGCTAATAGAATGCGAGCAGAAGCGATGTCCACCAAACATGGGCTGACGTTTTGAAGAAGTAAATGCACCCTCTTCTCTGTTTCTTTCTCTTTCTCATGGTCAAAAGGAGAGGACGCCACAGAGTGCGAGGACGCCACGAACTGTGGGCGTGCCCAACCTTAACTACACATTAGAATCACCTGATGCTTTAACGGCCACACCAGAAACCAATTAAATCAGAATCTCTGGGGTGGGAACCAAGAATCCTTTTTTATTTTTTTTAATTTTTTTTTTTTAATTTTTTTTTTTTTTTTTTTTTTTT
>NW_006776123.1:367706-370677 GCF_000442215.2 Lipotes vexillifer
CCCGTGTCCCCTGCATCGGCAGGCGGACTCTCAACCACTGCGCCACCAGGGAAGCCCCAAGAATCCTTTTTAAAGCTGCAAGGGAAACCAAGCTTGAGAACCACTGCCCTAAGGGGATGGTGAAGCCACAAGATGGATGAAACCTGGGTCTCTAAACACTGCAAGGAGAAAACCCACCCACTGACAATAAACACATGCATTTGACATGCATTTGATTGTTAATGAGCGAGAAATAAACTTCTAGTGTGTTTTAAGCTACTGATACTTTGGGGTTTCATTTCTTACAGCCACCAGTATTACTCTAACTAATGTAGCCCATTAAAAACCCAGACTTTACTCTTTATTCCAAAGGAAGCTTAAGATGCTTCTCACTGGTCCTACCTACCATTGGGCTCAATCCCTGATATCTGGAAACTAAAAAGCACCTCTCTGTGTCCAGAGGCCCATGTGATCAAGCCAAACTATGCTGAAACAGCAAACATGCAACATGACTCCTTCCTACAGCACAAATATTGCTTCCAATACCTTCTCATTCATTATCTTGTTCTATCCTCATAAAAGCTCAAGGAGGAAGACCTAAGTGATGTGATGATACCATTTACAGATGGAGAAACTGTGACCCAGAATGGGAAATTGACTTACCCCAAACTTACATGGCCAGAGAGTGACAGAGCCAAGTCTAGAGCTCAGTTTTCTAACTTTTCCACCATACTCTGAAACACTGACCCATTCTTTGGAGTTCCAGGTCAGAAGACAGGACCTAATTTGCCATGGAGAGGGCCAAACTTTGGGGTTGCCTCAAAACCCTATACGGTGGCATTAGATCCTGGAAAGAAGGATGAGGTACACATCGTACCAGGAGCCCCATGCCCAGGTACAGGGCACGTTTATAAGCTCTAATGTAAGGGACACAGCCTACTCAGCAAGACAAAAACCCCATCACTGGAGCATCCTCCTCCCTTTGGGGACAAGTATCATTGTTTTCCAAAGTCTTCTGCTGCAACCCTAGGGTCCCCTTGGCATGGGGTCCCTACCATCCCAGGGTAATGAGTCTCAGAATCTTCGCCCCAGTTCCCAGTAGGAAGAGCTGAGAAAGCGTGAGAACACTTGTTTTAAAAAAAACCCAAAACTGCTCATTTCAATTCCACTAGGTTGCCAAGGACTGAACTTGCTCCCCACCCTATTAGGCGACAATATGGTACTGAGTAGAGAGTATGTGGCAAATAAAAGGGGCCCAAGGTTGTCGTAAGGAGAAACCTGGAGGTCAGAGTCATGTCCCTGATGATGTCAGTGATGTCACTGCGGTCCCATCTAAGGCTTAAACAGCAATTGGACCCCAGTGGAGTTCATTCCCTTTAGCAATGCAAGCTGTTCATACTGCTTATGTGCCTGGCTCTTCACACAGGTCAGTGGTACCAAGAAAAATGCATTGGGAAGTGCCCTCAGAGGTTTTGTCTAAGTCATCTGCAATCCCCAAGGTCCCTAGTGAAAGAAATGATTCAGAGGTGGCCTTAAAGGCTGCTGTCACAGGGCTGCCATGTTGCACAACTATGATGGCACCACTCCCATCAGAGTCTACATTAATGGCACCCCCTAGAGTTGTGCAGTGCACAGCCTGCACAGCAAAACACTTCCAGCCTCAGCCCTGCCGCCTCCTCCTCCTCCTCTTTGCAGCAACTTGTACCTCATCTGGCTGAATGTAAACTCACTCTAATAGATAGGAATTTGCTGACCTGAGAGACAGCAGGTAGCAACACTAAATGAACATTAGGCAGCATCCCAAAGGAATAGATAAGGGTCTCATCCATTCACCCCAGCGCTCGGTAACACACTTGGATACATCATATTGAAATTGGGTTACTGGCTCACAAGTTTGTTTCCCTTGTCAGATCATGAGCTCCCTGAGGTCAGAGACTCTAACCCATCACAGCGCCTGGAACAGAGTCTGGCACTTAGAAGGTGCTTAATACACCTTTTCTAACAAATGGGTGAGTGAGCAGATGCATTCATTTACCAATTTATTGAGTGCTTATTCTATACCAGCCTCTGTTCTAGATACCAAGAACGCAAAAGTTAAGTAAAACAGACAAAAATCCCATTCCTGCCCACATGGAGCTTATATCCTAGAAATTGAGGGAGTGAATAAGTAAATGAGTAAAAGCACTGAATGAATTTAGGCCTTAGGGAGGATATTTGTACGGTAAATGGCTGAGAGTTACTGAGTGCTAACCACACGTCAAGGGCTGAACCCTCACGTTCTAGGAGGCAATATGGTGAACTGGTTAAGAGCATGGCTACAAAATCTTACTGTCAGAGTCATGCTCAACTCTGCCACTCGCTAACTGTGTGACCTCAGCAAGTTACTTAGCCCCTCTGAGCCTTAGCTACCAAATGGGGATAATATAGTTGTTATAAGGATTAAATTATGTAATTCCCATAGTGATCACTTAGACTGGTTCCTGGTACACACTAAGCACCACAGATAAACAGCTATATTGTTACTGTTCCATTTAACTCTCATTCAGCCCTGTGAGATAGATACCATCAGCACTTTGGTAATGCAGAAAAGGGGGCTCAGAGAAGTAACAGAAAGTATCTAAGGTCACACAGATGGGAACTGGCAAAGCCAGCTTCAAGTCAAGCTTATTCAATTCCAAAGTCCATGGTGTTAACCACTGTGACTTGTTCAAAGACCAGC
Organism: Lipotes vexillifer; assembly: GCF_000442215.2. Classification (NCBI taxonomy): domain Eukaryota; kingdom Metazoa; phylum Chordata; class Mammalia; order Artiodactyla; family Lipotidae; genus Lipotes; species Lipotes vexillifer. Next base: position 370,405 of record NW_006776123.1, read on the forward strand.
CTTGCCAGAATAGGCATCACAGAGTGGCTGGAGGAGCTCTGGGAAGACCCCCTACCCAAATATCTCCCCATGAGTCAACCACAGTTGCTATTAGCCCTTCGAGGTAAGCTATGTCACTCTAAGTTCCTTCTATAAATGGGAACCCCCCGCCCCAGCAGACGGGCAGCTGCAAAAGGATTACCAGAGAATGGAATTCTAGGGTTACTGACTTTGTCCTAAGTTTTGTTTTGTTTGGGAGGTGGACTGAAAACCGAGGCATCTCCTGGGAAGAGC
>NW_006776123.1:370792-384323 GCF_000442215.2 Lipotes vexillifer
GCCGCGGAGCGGCTGGGCCCGTGACCCATGGCCGCTGAGCCTGCACGTCCGGAGCCTGTGCTCCGCAACGGGAGAGGCCACAACAGTGAGAGGCCCGCGTGCCGCAAAAAAAAGACCCAAAACAGAAAAAAAGAAGGCTCAAGAGGGAGAAGTGGTTACTGAAGGGAAATTTACAAGGACACAGCAGGTTGTGGGGTGTCACATTTTCATACGATCTGGAGCAGAAGGAAAAGGAGGTAGACACGGTGAGTTGGTACTACCGGGACACACATGTGGGCAGACTCAGTGCAAATGTGGCTGCGTGTTAAGATTTATCAGTAGTGCTAAAAAGTCTTCGTTCCTTAGCCTACCCTAGAAAAGCCATTCCATAAATGTTGGAGAGATTATGGTTGGGTGAGTGGGAGGGTAGGTTGATGGAAGGATGGATAGATGGATGCAAGTGGAGGTAAACAGACATGGATGGGTGGGTAGATGAATGGGTGGATCTCTATACCACACATAAAGATTCATTCTTGGCTTGCAGACAGAAGTACTCTTAAACAGTGGTCATCAGGAATTGGTGTATAACATTGGAAATGGTACCGTAACTAATTTAGTTTTCTGTGTCACTGAAGTATATTTAGACTAACCCATCAGCCCCATATAAAGACTTAATACTTTCCCATCGAGTCACATTCTTCAGACATTCTTTTATTCTCTCTGCACTCCCTCCCTTAGATATCTAATTTTCTTCCACAGAAAATACCACCTACTAGAAAAGAACTTCAGCATCCCCACCCCAAGCCCAGACCTCTGTCCTGATCTCCCATCCTTTCTCTAGCTGCCTGTTCTGTGTGTTCATCTGGATGTCCCAGTATCACTTCAGTCTCTACATATGCCTATACTAATGTTGACATCTCCTCCCCCCACCTCAATCCAGCTGTCTTATCTATCTCTTCTATTTCCAAAGACATAACGTCTCCATTCTCCAAAGTTTTAATAATAAACTTAAAATCAATTTTTATTATTTCCTTCCCTCCACGTGTGATCCATCACCATGTCATTTTATCTTATGATTACCATGGCCTTTTGAAAATGTTCCCAGCCTCTGATTTCGCCTCTCTACAGCCAGTGCCACGCACATATTTATCCATTCATTTATTCATTAATCCTACTCAAAGTATTCATGCCTCTATTTTCTCAGTGCTGAGCTCTGCACTGGGAATTAAAGATGAGTAAAACACAGTCACTGACCTGAAGTATCTTAATATCTCAGTAAACACTTCATAAAGTAATACGTTGACTATGTCTGTCACCTCCTCAAAAAATTTGTGGCAGCACTTTATTTTCAGGGATCCATAATCATTGCCCAAAAGCTGTCTTGGCCCTGGCAGTTGGTTTTTAGTGCAAATTCAATTCTGTGCTTACAGAATAATTACTGTGAGTTGTAACCAGCCATATCGGAGCCTGGGCCCATGCCCTACACCTTCTCTCAGAATTATGGTGCTGAGATTTGGGATGCTGACTTGGAGCTCAGAGAAATAGCAGAATTGGCTGATATTAAAATATTGGTGGTGAATCAGATAGTCACCTGGAGCTAGGAAGGCTCATGCTGATAGAGCAGAAAAAAGAATACTAATAATAATAGGAAAAATACTCTCCTGGAATATAAGAAATCCAGAAGCTCAACCCCAAGGTAGCAGTTCTGGCACTTCTGAACCAGGCAGGGCACAGACCCTAAGAATATCACAGTGTTTCCTAGGGTGACACCCGTGATCCATCCTGCTTAGCATTCCCTCTGATAGGGTTCAGCAAAAACCTTATGAACGAATTTAAAAAAAGAAGAATGGGAGGGAAAGAAAGGAAAAGAAGAGAGGAAAGAAAGTTACACTGTACGAAGCCTCAGTAAACTAGAGAGGTCAACGGGATCTTTACAGGTCAAGGAGAATGCCCAGTCTCTAGGAAAAGTGCTCTCTCCCTATCATTCTGAAACTCAAATCCCAGAAATCTTAAGACTTAAGACTTAAGAGGGAGGGAAAACATAAAGAGACATAGTAGAGAGTGTGAACCCTGATAAGCCGAACCCCCCTTCTCTCCCAGACGCTGGATCTTCAGCTGGCTTAAGGACTTTGGGCAGGAAATTCCCCAGGGCTGTAATTGAGCCTATCCACAGGAAGGAGGAAGTGAACTGGGTAAGGGACCAGCTGCAACAAATAAAAAGCTAGATGAGAAGCATAGGCTTGGTGCATGTCCTTCCTCAATGGAGCACAGGGTCCAGGCCCAGACAGAGGCCAACTTAGGTGAATTCAGTCATAGAAACATAGAGTGTCAGAACTAGAAAAGATCTTTCCATTATATCTGAGGAGCCGGCAGCTGATGGATGTTCATGGATGAGGACTGCAGCTTCATCCTGATTGGCTGCCAGAGGCTCCAGGAACAGTCATTTCACCTTTTCCCATCCCAAATCATCCTCCAAAAAAAAGATTAATCTAAAACAATAGTTTACTTAATCTTCTTTAAAATTCAAATATAGACAAAAGGTTTAGGTTTGTTAGCCCTTTATCTCTTAACGATATTTTTACTCTGATCAGATGCTACCAAATTTTAAACCCCTAGTCCTGGGAGAGAATGGAGACTTTCAGGAGAGATATGGGCTCCTGGGTACTGAGGAAGAAAAACGGTTAAAAGGTGGACAAGTGGACAGGGGCCCGAGACTCTGGGTTTCAGAGGAAAATTTGAATCTAGTGCTGTCACATGCTTGGGTGCTTGACCCCCATTTTTGTCCCTGACTCTTTTTGTCCAGATTTCTCTTTCGAAGTTGGGACTCACCTACCTTTCAGGATTGTTAAAAGAATTAACTGAGACGAGGTACCAGGCACAGGTATTGGTTCTCTTCCATTCCTTTCCTACTTGATCTGGTTTCCCTTCCAGCCGGTCCTAACTCCCCTACATAATGTTGACCACCTTGTTGTCCATCTAATGTTGATGGACTCTGTCCAGTGACAGTGAAGGATATAGATTTAAATTTGCTTTTCCTTCCTGGCAGCGATTTCTCTCTTGGGGAATAAGAAGAGAAGAAAAGAGAGGCTAAGGCTCTGTATTATCTGTTGAGTGGGTAATGGAACAGTGATGGAGTATTCCATGGCCAACAGGCTACCACTTTGATGACTGGTCCTTCTGCTTCCACCCAGCCCTTCCAACCTGGGAAGTGCCTTGACCACCGGCCAGGAAACCTGAGTTCTGGTCCAACCTCTACCACTGACTTGCTAAGCAATCCTCAGCATCCTATTTATCCTCTGAGAACTGCATTTCCCAATGTAAAATGGAGAGAGTAATACATCCCCATCCTCCATATGGCCCACCACACAGACAATCATAAAGGTCACACCAGACAACATATTTTAAAGCTAAAAATGCTTTATAAGCATAAGACCTTATAACTGTTATTTTTATTTGGATGGCTTGAGGGAAGAAATGAAAGCAATCTGGGAGGAGGGTACTGACTTCAAGAGGAATCTGCCCTTATGAGCCAGAAGGAAGAAAGGAAGGATGGGTTGGGGCAAATTCCACCCCAGGTACTGACAAACTGGTATTTCTACATGTGCCTGGAAGAGTTGGGAGGATCAGAAGAAATGTGTATATTTACAAGCTAAGCAAAGAGAAGAATGCCACCATAAAAACCAAGGGGGAGGGATAATATAATAAAACAATATAGAGTGTCCTATAACCACGGGAACAGTAACAACGCTAAAACAGAAATCGTTTATTAAGTTAAAACAACAGTAAATCTGTCAGAACACCCATAGAAATGCTCATCTTATGATAGTAAAAAGCCTCTTCCAGGCCTACTGTCCTATACTTTCATTAAAGTACAGTTTTATAAGCTAAATTATTGCCAATTCTTGCTCAATTCCAAGAATAAAATCTAGTTAAACTCTTAATTTCGGAGATACATCTTTTGCAAGTGACAGATCCTTAATGGACAGTTCCCGAAGCCTGATGACTGAGGATGCAGAGAACCAAGACACAGAAGGGCTGCCCAACAGTTCGGATTTGGGACCTTATCCAGCCGTCCAGGCTACTCTCTTACCAGACCCCCCGGCACCTTCTAACCAAGGAAGAGTGGAACAAGGAAGCTGATGTTTCCCTTTTCCAGCTAAGAGGGTTCAGATCTCAGGGGAAGTGGAAGTTCAAAGCAACCAGCTTCATTCCCTCTTTAGCAAACTAGGTCTACAGTCCCTGCAAATCCCCATGGCCACCCAGCATCATACGTACCAAGCAGTACGTAACCAAGGAATTCAGTCTTCTGCTGCTGACTAAGCCTGGGCTCTGAACCGCCGACCTGATCCCATTCCTGAACTGATTTACTCTCAATTCTCCTTGCCTCTAAATGGATTGCTTGCTTGTTTTGTTGTCTGTTCCCAACTTGCTGCTGACTATAATAGTGGTTTTCCCACTACCGTATCCTGGGGTTCTCCTTCCTGAAAGCCTGTCTCCAGCTGCCAGCCTCCCTGGCCAATGCAACCCCAGGAGCCTCTGTTGGACTCTGCCTCCTGAGAGACTGGCCCTCCTCCTTCCAGGATTGCCAGGTCTAATAGGCAGGAGCCGGACATCAGTACCTGCACAACAGAGAAAGAGGGGCAAGGGGAGTGGGTAGGGATTAGGGTATTGGGAGGGATCTCAGTGCTGCACTCTGCCCAAGGCCCTCGGTGCAATGGAGAGTTAGGTATTGGGTAAGTTAATGTCAAGGAGCACACTTTGGATAAAGTTATCCAAGTACCTGTCTGGCTATGACAGCCTGGATTTTTTCCTGGTATCTGATGGACAAACATTTTTGTGGCAGCGTCTCAGGAATGTATTCTTGTTTTCAGTGCCACCCACATAACCACATATCCAGTTTCATAAGCTAAATTACATCCACTACTTGAGAACTGCCAAGGATGAGCTTAAGCACTTGATATAGCCACATGACAGTACATTTCACACTGCTCAGCAGCCCACACAGTAGCCACCACCCCTCTTCCTTGTATCCAAACCCTGTAGCCCCACTTCCTCCTCCTCCACAGCCTCCCATCTCACCCACACACAAAGGGAAGGTTCTTTCCTGGCCCATCCCCCCACTGCAGGCCCAGCTCAGGCCTGAATTAACCTCGCCTGCACTGACCTTGCCTACAGAGCAAACTTCTCTTGTCCTTCACAGCCTGATCAGACCTCACCTCTTCCCTGGAGCCTCCCCTGGCTCCTCCATGTTCAAAGTCATCTCTCTCACCCTTGGCATCCCCAGGCACTTTGCTTCTAGCCTCATTATAGCACAGATCCTTGTCTACCTAGTATAGCCAAAAGAATTATCAGGAGAGAAACTAAGTAACTGGTGTGAACATTGATTTCCCTACATCCACCTCTGGACAAAGGAGCCAACATTGCTTTTATTCCAAGATCCAAGTTTATCTTTACACACATACATGCACATATGTGCACAGAGACACACACACACACACACACACACACACACACACACACACACACAGAATTTATATTTCAGATCCACTGGGGAACACAGAGCTGGGGTTGCTGAAAAGGGGACATGGATTTGAGTGCTGAGAGGGGAGAGAGAAGCCACCGACTTGAGGAGAGTGAAGTCTCCTTTGAGACTGGTGTTAAGGCGAGATGCCAGTGGCCTCACTGAGAGGCAGTGCCCTGGGTGGGTGGGGATAGGAGATCTGTTTGGGGCTGTTGGGTGGATGGCTGCGGTCACTGGGGGAGGTACCAGAGGGCTATCCCTGTGACTCCCCCAGAACACGAGGACTGAGAGGCAGAGGGACAGGATCATTCTCAACAGGGCCACTGTGAAGGCAAAAGGACAAATGTGCAGATGGACAAATCGTGGCCCGAGGACCTGGCTCTCCTGGGCTTGGGGTACCGTGAAAGCCCAGGATTCATCTATGATCTCATAGAGTAGGGAAGGAACCCCAATAATAACTGGGATTTAATTTCCCACCAAACAGGCAGATGGAGACTCAGAGCAGATAAATTTTGATCTAGAAAAGTAAAGGATTATGACATGGATTGTATTAAACGTTCCTACCTGCCGCATTTGTGTTAAATCACTCGGGGGCATGCTTGCTTTCCCCACTGGATTGGAAACCCTTGGAATCAGGGGTCTTGTCTCCCTCATCCCAGCCTTTCGCACCCCACCCCGAGCTTTCGTAGTCGAAATTATTGAAAGCAGTCCCTGAGGAGGCAAAATAAAACCAAAGGAAATGATGCCATTTCACTGGCAGTTTGCAAACCACAACTGTAAAAGGCGAGTGGTTGGGTCATCTTTGCATAAATCCCCAGTTCTGCCGGAAAAGCAGACAAAGACAGCTGGGGAGCCAGGCCACTGCTTTGTTTTTGCAACTCTTTCCATTGCAGTGCCTTTTATATATGCAGCCCGGGTGGAATGCATCATAAAAGGTGACATTTTATCACAGCAGTTTGTAAATTTTACAGAAGCAAGCTCCCTGTAAATCACCGGGCTTATTCCCTGGCTGACTTTATTACAGCAAATCCAGTCATGGACGAATTGTACGCCAGTTTCCTTGAAATTTATCTTTTTTATTCAAGCTGAACTGAGTCCTTTTAATATTCTTCTCTCTTCTAATGATAAGGAATAATGATAACCTTATTTTCTATTCAGACAGCTTTAAGGACTCTCATTTCTCTGGAAATGCAGCTCCTATTCAGGGCCTCTTTTCTCCCAGAGCCACTTACAATTTGTTGTGTCAGAAAACGTGGGTACCTCCCTGTGCCAAGTCTTTTAAGTCCCTGGAACTTAACTTATTTTTATTCCTCATTTTCCCATAGTGTGTCTGCTTCCTTGGGCCCAGGGCTTTTCCCTCCTGTGACAGCTGCACTGAGACCCATATATTTAGGGTTAATACGGCTATGTGGAATTGCTTGTCTACCCACCCTCCTGTGATGTCCATTACCTGTTGCTATTGAGCACTTGAAGTGTGGCTAGTCCAAAGCGAGATGAGCTGTATGTGTAAAATACACCTCTAAAATCATCAAAGATTCAGTACAAAACAAAAAACAGACGGTAAAATACCTCATTAATAATTTCTATATTGCTTACATGTTGAAATAATAATATTGATACTTCGGTTGTATTAGGTTAAATAAAACATATCAAAATGAATTTCGCCTATTTCTTTTTAGTTTTTTTAATGTGGCTACTCTAAAACTTAAAATGACATTTGTGGCTTGCGTCATATTGCAGTTGAACTGTGCTGCTCTGAGCACATCCTCTCTCCTTGCTAGATGAAGTCTCACCTGCTCCAAGAAGGTGAAACCGAGTCCTCCTAAAACCGAGTTCCCCTGCCGAGTTTATGATTAACCTCTCTATCCAAAATGTTATCCCCTTTCTTGTTGCCTCTGACCTCAATCCTGTGCTAACTGAACAATAATCAAACAGAGTCAGAGGACTAAAATTGCTGTTGTCAATAACATTATGTCTGTATGTTAGCATACAGACTCAGGTTGTTTCTCCAGGGCAAGGTGAGCTAACAGATCCCCCAGATCATGGGCCACCAGACCACAGACTTGCAAACCGTAGGCATTTGGGCTCCCAAAACTATGATTAAGAAATGTTACAAGAAGATGATTAATCCCAACTTCTTAGTTCTTCACCTTTATAAAAACCTGTCACTCAAAGACCAATTCGGAGTGGATCCAAGACTTGTCTCCCACTCCCTTGCTTGGCACCCAGCAATAAGCCCTTGCTTTGCTGCAAACACCTGCCATCAGAGTTTGGCTTTCTGTCCCATGGGCACACGAGCCCTTTTGCTCAGTAACAAAGGCTTCTCCGGCCTCTCTCATCACCACCGTCTCTTCCTTCTATGGCTTCTATTTCATTCAGAGTGGAGATTTCATCATTCAGCAGGCGACTGTTAATTTTGTCATCCCAAGTCCACAGGTTTCTCCACGTAAACCCCGAGGTTCATGAGAGTTAGTGAGTTGAATTCTCATTATTGCCTTTGATAGTTCCTAGTGCACAATAAGGTGCTCAGAGAATGGATACGGGAACAGATGCATGACAGACAGTTCCTGAACCTTACTGGCATGGGGCCAGGTCATAGAAGTCAGGAACACAGCTATTTACTAGATTACAGTCTTGAAAGGAGGGTCGCTGTCCTGATTATCGTCATATCCTCTACAGAACCTAACTGAATGCTGCAGACAGAGAAGTGTTTGGGTGGATGTGTACTCAATTGACTGAGGTCATATTGCACCAGAGGAATCCAACCCGAAGTGAAGGGTTTTCATCAGGCCAAAAAGCCAAGGCAGCCCCAGAATTGGGCTCTCAGGACAGCAGCCACAGCCACGGATTAACTCCTTGACTAATACTACAATAGCTTTCTCTCTTCTCTAGACTATTCGGTATACTCTTACCCAAACTGTCTTCCCAACAATGCTTTTATCACATCCCTACCTCATTCAAGGGTCTACCATGACTCCCTGTTGCCACAGGACAGGGTCTGAACCCTTCAGTGTGTCAGTTTATCACCCTGGCCTCATCTTACACTCCCCAGTACGTTCCTTCCAGTTAGTCTCCTGCCTGTTCTAGAAATGGCCCAGGATATGTGTCCAGGATGATCTGTCTTCCTATATTAGCCTCCTCTTTCTTCTATCTCTGCCCATCTGGGGCTTCTGCCTGTGCCTAGAATCTCAGTTAAAACTGCACCAGCTTCTCCATGAAGCCTTCCCAGCTTCCCAGCCCATTCCCAGCTTCCCATCCCTGAACACCTACTATCCCACCTGGAATCCCTATTGAGTTCAGCATATTGACATCATGTTGCCACAGCCAGATGGAAAGCCACTCATCTCTAGGAACTGTAGCTCGTAAACTCTTGCAGAGCGCTAGACATGTCGTAATGCTGAGTAAGTTTAGGCAAAATCGAATTAAACCAGTTAAAATATTACTAACCCCCAAATGGTAATATCTAGTGTCTCCACATGAGTAGTGGGGAAGGAGGTGAGCCCTGGAAGTAGTCCAAACACCAGCAGTGGCTCGTCCTACAGCACCCTGGAGGGGAAGAACTCTGTCTTACGCCTGAAGAGGGGAACAAGCAAGACTAAACAGGGGGACCTTTGGTGGGACCTTCGGGGGACCTTTGGTGACTGCGACCCTGAGGCCACTCTGAGCTTTCTCTAGGGCCACAGCAACCCCAGTGGAGTCTTTGAAACTTAAAACCATAAGGAGCCAAATAAATTACCTAACCTGATCCCTCATTTTATACATGTGAAAACAGAGACCTAGGACAGGGGAAAATGACCCTGCCTGAGGGCCCAGGAATAAGTGGTGATAGGGGTCAACCCTGACTGCCAACCTGGTGTGAGGGTCTTTTCCCTCCCACACACAAGAGTCCTGAAGGCTGGTCAAAGAACCAGCTGTTTCAGTACCACCCAGGTAGCTCTTCTAAGAAGACAGAGTATGGGATCCCCATCTACAGAGATTCAGAATCACTAGAGCCAAGTGAGGCTGGGAATCAGTATTTTTTTTTCAGTTCCCCAAGTGACTGTGACACGTTGCTAAGTCTGAGAGCCACTGAGCTCACTTGCTTTTGCTGGGCCTTCCTGGGACTGATGGTCCAGGAGTCCTGCACTTTCAGGGAGCCCCTGCTAGTGAAGGGAGTACCAGAAGATGAGGGTTGAAACAACGCTGCCCGTGGCTCACTGGCCAGTCTCTACCCCCCAAGACCGCACAGAGACCACAGGTGTGGTCAGGAGAAGGTAGGGCTGGGGCAGGGAGGGGAGGAGGAGGCCAGGGGAGGGGCAGCACCTCTGCCCAGCCCCATGAGGCTATTTCCTGGTATTGACTTCCCACTGTATATGCCATGTGGTTAAAAGCTAAATACCTTAATCAGGAGAGCAATGGATAAACATTGGAAAAAAGCATTAAAAGCTATTAGGTTCTCCAGCAAATCTGCTCCTGGGCATATATTTGGACAAAACTATAATTCAAAAAGACACATGCACCCCTATGTTCATAGCAGCGCTATTCACAAATAGCCAAAACATGGAAACAACCTAAATGTCCAATGACAGAAGAATGCAGAAAGAAGAGGTGGTACATATATACAATGGAATACTACCCAGTCATAAAAAAGAACAAAATAATGCCATTTGCAGCAACATGGATGCAACTGGAGGTTATCATACTAAGTGAAGTAAGTCAGAAAAGGACAAATACCATACGATATCGCTTATATGTGGAATCTAACATATGATACAAATGAACCTATCTATGAAACAGAAACAGAATCATGGACATAGAGAACAGACTGGTGGTTGCCAGGGGGAGGGGGCTGGGGGAGAGATGGAGTGGGAGGTTGGGGTTAGCAGATGTAAGCTCTTATATATAGAATGGATAAACGACAAGGTCCTACTGTATAGCACAGGGAGCTATATTCAATATCCTATGATAAACCATAAAGGAAAAGAATATATATTAAGAGAGAATGTATATATTTGTATAACCGAATCACTTTGCTGTACAGCAGGAATGATCACAACACTGTAAATCAACTAAGCTTCCATAAGATATATTTTTTTTAAAAAAGGAAACAAACATATGGAGAGGAGGGAGAAAATACACCACATTATAAGCAGCTTCTATGTTTACGTGCTTCCATTATTTTGTTGAAACCTTGCCAAAACCTCATGAGTTGAGTTGTATTATTCTCATCTGAATGAGGACCCAAGATTTAGAGAATTTAAAGAGTTGACTGAGTAGACACCACAAGAAGGCAAAATCAACTCCAGTTTATCTGACCCCATTGGAAATTACAGAGGATTACATGGCCTGGAAAATGCAGAGAAAGTCACAGAACAAGAAAAGAACTCTGTGAACTTTCCAACATGCTTCTGTATACAAGGTACCTTGTCTGCCAAGGGGCTCTCGTCAACTGGATCCAAGCTGACCACATACCCCGCCTGCCTGCTCCGCATGACACCTCAACTGAAAGCACTGCATAGTTATTCAGGGCCTGCGGGCTGCCTAGGGTATTATTTCCATGTGTCAGTCAACAGGCCTGAAATACCTGGACCTTAGCGTGGTGGACAGACTGAGGACTTGGAATGAGAAGGAATGAGTATGAATTCTAGCTCTTTTGCTGATTATCAGAAAGATTTATCCTTTCTAATCTCAGTTTTCTCAGCTGTAAAATGGAAAAGAAAAAAAATCCTGCCTCTGATATAATATTCTCAGAAACATCAGTTCCTTTTCTGGATTCTTTTTCTAGGTAAACAGCATTTGCAGAGATTCACATGTACGTACACACATACCCTGATCACTAAAGATTATCTAGAACCTTTCCTCTTAAAGTGTGATCCATGGCCCAGCAGCATCAGTACAACTCAGGAGCTCTTTAGAAATACAAATTCTCAAGTCCTTCCCCAGACCTACTAAATAAGGTTCCTCAGGTATTTCTCATGCATGTTAAGCTTTGAGAAGCCCTTCTCTAGAAGGCTGATTGGAGCTGGAAGTGGGACATAGCTGAAGAGGCTGGGGGCGCATTTTAATCCTGAATTTAGGGGATCAGAATACAGTCCGCAGCCTTGGCTTCCTCAGCAACCTGCTTTTAATCTAAGGGGCCTGTGAAGGACTGAGGTACCAGGCTGACCAGGCCACAGACCAGTGTGATCCACTCTACTCACCACTGCATCCTGACCTTAAAATAGCTGAGCCCTGGGGGTGACAGTCTCCTTGCAAGGAAATCAGGTCACACTGTATGTATGCTTTTGCATACAATGAATGCCAGGTTTTAGCATTAGCTCAGATAGGAAGATGTACCTACCCTACAATTGGAAAGAATGGGTGCCTGATGCGTGACGCCCCCTTGATGAACTACTTCTTGAGATACGGGAAGGAATTAATGAAATAGAAAGGGGATGAGGGAAGGCACTCCAAAAGCAGGGGAAAGCGAGAATGAAGGCCATGAGAAAGACGACGCAGAAAGGAAAAGACAGCACTGAGAAGTCAGTTACGTCCAAGCAGAGGATTAGAGATGGGGAATTGTAGAAGGCAGACAGAGAGAGAAGGGCCCTGAATGCCAGGCTAAGAAGTTTAGATTTTATCCTATAGTTCACGAGGAGCCTCAAACGTTTATGTGTTTTTGTTTTTTTATTAATTTGTTTATGGGAAAGATGTTGTCTACATATATGTTGAGAGGTAATTCTTCATGAGTCTGATGTTTATGCACATCTCAAACTATCCCTTCCACAATGTTCGACTAGCAAACAACTTTGGAAACTAGAGACAGTGTATCCCTCCACGTCAGAGGAAGGATCTGTTTCCTGACCAATATAGTAAAGTTTAAAGACCCCTCTCCGGAGACATTCCAGGGTAGTAAAGACTTCTTCCCAACCTGGAAAAGGCTGGTTTACTAGAGAAAGATCTAAAGAGACTAAAGAGAGGTCTCTTTCTTTTGGAAGTGAAGGATGGGCAAGTTGCCAGAGGCCCTATATAAGATCAGAGCTTCCTTATCGTGGAGTTCCTTTCCTGTAATGCACCCGACCACATGCGCAGTTCCTATCTGGCCCTCACCGTATCACCACGTGCAAATTGGGGCTTGGAGAACTAGAGCTAAGAAGTTGCAGGTTCTTCTGTACATAATGAACTGTCTTTGTGTCTGACCCAGAGGTCTTCTGTTTTCTGTTAGTACACACACATATACACAGAGGACACGCAATGGCAGGATGACTTGTTAGCTTGCATGTAGAATAAAATCTCAGACCCTTCACTGTTTCTGACCTAGCATAGTGGGCTTAAAATAATTAAACGGAAAATACAATGCCCTTGATCCAGGGTAGACAAAATATATGATGTCCTGTTCATCAATACCAGATGATAAAAGAATTTCATATAATTTGATGCACTTCTAATAGACAGTGATTAAACTTCCTAGCTATTGTTCTCATCTGGTCAAGAAAATTTAGGGTTGGTAAACTTGTTGCCACAGAACAATGCTGAGTAGTTCAGCCCCGTGCAGAGATATAAAACCCAATAGGCTTTCCCAATACCAAAGAAGTGGCAGGCATTGTTTAAAGTGTGAATTAGAAGTTTTAGCATGATATTAGGAATGGGAATTAAGGTAACTAGAGCTTCAGAGAAGTGGTCCATTTAGCAATCCAGTCTGAACTTGAATAACTGTATGTAAAGACACTGAATAGTCTCCTTCATTGATACTACAGTTCATCATTCAATCAAAAAAAAACTTTCTAAGGCAGTTTAGTATGGAATGCAAAGTACAGGGAAACATAGACAAGAAATTAAAAATTAAAGTGTTGAAAGAAGAGAAGCTGAATAGAAACTAGAAATGTCTCAAATTTTTTCCATTTCTTAGTAAGGAGAGATGAGGTAATAAAAATCATACTATACTATGGTTGTAGTTCTGCCTATAAGCTATATTTAAGTTAAGTCCTCTGTAAATTGTACATCCATTCCACAGAGTGGGTTCAGTCGTTCAAAATGAATCCTTTTATCCAATCCTAAGGGAAGAGCACTCTT
>NW_006776123.1:384486-427172 GCF_000442215.2 Lipotes vexillifer
TAACTCTTTCCACCAATTGTAAGAGAAAGTCCTGAAGCAGATAGACAAACATCTCAGTTAAGAGTCAGCAAATGGTAACCAGAGGAGACACAAAAAAGCATATTTCAACTTGTGTTACAAGAACATAATAACTAGAGTATCTATACACCATAGCTCTGGATCTACCACCAACCTGCTCTACCCAAAGCCACGAAACTCCCTCCGTTACACAATAAAAAGCTCCCTGACACCCAGTATCTCCTCCACTGCCCTAACAACTTCACGCCCTCTACTCTCATCTCAAGTCCCCAGACTATCGCCCCACACACTGCATAAGGCAGAGCCAGTTCACCCTATGCTTTTCCTCTTCATCCCAAGTTTTCATAAATCACCTGAGAAAGCGTCATCTTAGTTCAACAAATGCAATTCTTGCCTCCTCCTATCTTTCAGGAAAAGGGCTGTTTGGAATTTGCGTTGTCAAATCTAGTCTCAGATGTATACTGAGAAGCATCAACATCCAGATCTCGTCCAGGAAAATGTCAACATAAGAAGGGTCTGCTTTACTCCTAGAGATATATCCACAAGGATAGACGGTTCCCCAACTCCCATCAGTCCCCAAGGACAACACTAGCCACAAGTAATAAGAGTGATTGGAAAGGGCACTTGATGGGAAGTCAAAAAACATTGCATTCTAAAAATGGCTCCGTTGCTAGACAACTTTGAACTTTACACAAACCACTTGACTTCTCTGGGCCTCAGTTTCATCTGAAAAATGAGGGTGTTTCATTAAAAAGCTACATCTGTATAAATAAGAGGAGTGAGTAGTGACCTACACGAAGAAAATGGAAGGGCATCCCCCAAATCTCCCATATCCCCAAATAATAATAGGAAATAAAACCTAACACAAAGATATGCTTTACAACTGTCCTTGCCCTTTTCCATACCCTTTGTCCATTTGACCCTGACAACTAGATAAACTAAAAGAACCACTTTTTAGGTACATATCCCAGGTGAGGAAACAGAAAAATCACAAGACTAGTCAAAGGGAGAACTTGCACCCAAATTAGGTATACACTAACTCCCAGCCTAGGGCATTTCATCTACCTCTTAGGGGTTCTAAGTTCTAAGGAAGTCACAACCCTCAAGTTCTAAGGAAGGGGAGCATTAGAGGCCATATCATTTTGCTTCAATACGCCTCGAATGTGAGTCACTATTTATGGTTTTCTACTCCACCAACACGGCGACTACAGCCAGCTCCTGACCCATTCACACAGCAATAGGACATGCTATTCTTTAGAACAGAACAGGAGCAGAAGGTTCCCTTTGAAGCTTTCTGGGTGCTCTCTCTGGAGGACCATTCTTGCAAATCTATTTGAAAAGACTAGGGATGTCACAAATCTGGGGCATTTCCATCATCTTGGAACCCCTGTAATAAATTTGTCAAATGATAAAAATATTACGCATCTAAAAATTCGGACGCAAATAAAATGTATATAAAATACCTGGAAAATTAGCCAAACTCTACTTCCAACAACTAATGATGTGACTTCAGTGTGATTCATGCAGCACTATTCTGGATTTCCTTCTCTAGAGTTCAAATCACTCTTCTCAAGCCTGCCCAGCTTCGACTTTATATGCTCTAAATTGAAACCAGCATTTCTCTCCTCTCATTTCTCAAACCCTCTACTTGATTTCTGAGTCACAATTACTTTTTCTTAAAGTGTGAAGGAAATTGATTTTAACTCTGTGACCCTCCACGAAAAAAGATGTTTGATTGGAAAGTAAAATACAATGTTATTATTATCTAATGGGGAAAAACGGTGTTGTTAATAATTTACAGGAATAAAAAAACACCCATTCAACTATGGGGTAAAGTGAATGTCTTAAATGTTCTGTGTGTAGATTTAGAACAACTTTTTGACAAAATAGAACAAAGACTCTAAAGTGGCACTGCATTTTCAAGTCTATAATTACAAGATGTAGTTACTTAATTACACATTATTGGTACCTAATTACAGAGATCTGCACTAATTTTGTAACTCTGCTTAATTATACTAATTAGGCCAATAATCAACCCACAAAAAAATACAAAGACTTTTGTATGAAGAAAATCCTTAGTAAACTGGATTTACTAAGCAAGAAACAGCCTTTAAAAGCAAAGCTATTTCTCACACTTGTGCCACCCACAACATCCCAACCTGTAACTACTGCCCCAAAATGTGACTCTACACAGATCCACTTCCAGTGTAGACTCAGTCATGGGTTGAGAGAAACGGTGGCTTAGAAGAAGAGAAGGAAACTTTGAGATCTACTCTCTGTCTTTATAATTAGGGGAAGCTGAGCCCCTGGGAAGCTACCCAACTTGTCCAAATTACACAACTAGTGAATGGCAGAAATGGACTTGGAACCCAGTTTTCTTGGAATCTAAGTTCTCAGTTCAATGTCCTTTTCCTTCACTAAGTCTTCAGGCAGGAAGCCTCGGAGTCTTCTGGTCTGAGATTTTGATGTCTCTGAAACCAGGGCAAGTGAAGATATTAATCTGAACACATCGTGTCCAAGATCCTGCTTTCTCTGTTTAACTCAGTGTTATCCATCTGAGACTAGATTTGACAACCCAAATTCCAAACAGCAGCACCTTAAATAGATAGGGATTTTTATTTTCCTCAAGTAACGTAAGTCCAGGCGAAACAGATGAGAGGTCCACAAAGCCCATCTAGACTCAGGCACTTCTAGCTTTCTGCTCTGCCGTTCTTAGGATATGAACTTTGTCCTTCTTCTCTCAGGATAGCTGCTGAATCTCCATCCATCATGTCTGTATTCCAGGCAGCAAGAAGTGGTGGAAGCACTTCATATAAGCATTATTAAGGAAGTAGAGTTTTCCCAGAAGGCTTCAGCTTTACTTCTCATGAGCCAGAACTTTGTTGCATGGATACCACTCGCTGCAAACTAGACTGGGAAATGAGGTTCTTTAACTGAGCACATGCCACTGAGCACAAACCAAACCGAGGTTCTATAGGAAGAAAGAAAGAGAGTATAAATATGACTAGGAAACCAACAGTGCCACATTCAGTCGGTCTGTCCTTACAGGTGTTATATATAAAGAAAGGAAACACAGATAAAGAGACGCCAGCCCTGGTATAATAGAAAGGATACTATGTTAGAAATCAGGGAAGCTGGGCCTCCATTTCTTCCCCTAAAAAATAAGAGGGCTGGACAGGGACAAGAACAGTGAGGCCTAAGATTTTTTAGCAAAAATAGAATCTGTCTTTCAAAGGGGCTCTTGTGTAGAAACCCTAACTATAAAACAGGTCAAAGCAAAGGTGCTTCTCTCTTGGTGAAGCTGGATGAGGAAGCAGGGAGGTGGCCTGTGGTGGATACTGCCATGTGCCACCCAGAATCCTTTTAAGGAAGAACTCGATGCCGCAGCTGCTGGGGCTGAGGATAACAGACAGCCTCCAGCTGCAGCTTCAGGGACGGCCTCAGCTGCAGGGAGGTCCCTCAACCAAGATCACACTCCCTTCCCCGGGGCAGCCCACATTCAATGATGGCCCAGACATCTTGGCCCAACTCAGGACAACTATGAAGGACCATTCGAGCTCCAGACCCCTGAGCAGTGGACTGGCACCATTGTTGGGCTGCATCACAGCTCGACTTCTCCCCCTGCCCACGCCGGCTTTCCCACAGCCCGACATAGGGATCCATCCCAAGGCTGCTCCTTAATAAACATCCTCCACTTTAAACTCTAGCTCTCTGGGTTGGCTTCCTGGGAAACCCAACTGGCTACAAAGGGGTCAGCAGACTGTCCTTCAGTCTCCCCCTCTACCCACCCGCAACAGCTCCTGCCTAAGCTAAACCCTAGTGCTCCGTGGAACCCAGTGTGAAAACCACTTTGCTGATTCCTCCAAAAGTTCAAATGCAACAACGCTACAAATCTAACAGGGGAAGGCCGGAGCGCTGAAGTGCAGGGAGAGCTAGAAGCTGAGATGGCCAATCTGGGAGGACTTCCTGGGAAAAGTGAATTAGAGCAAAGAAGTGGAGGCGCAAGAAATAACAAGCTGTACCTGGGAGGAAAAACCATATATGGAACGATGATAATCCTAACCTCAGTAACTCCCGACAACTGCAGTGCACTTTAGTGTGTACCAGATAGCTTAATATACAGTCATCAGCTTCACAAATTATGGAGAGGTAATATGGTGGCCACTGCCCATTTGTTTTGTCTTGTATTTGACCACCCAGTGTCCAAAAACCTTCCTGTTGAGGGGATTCTCTGGGACTTTTGGGAGACACCATAGAAGCCGAAAGAGCGCACATTCTTTCTTCCTGCTTTCACCGGCTTGGGCCTAGCATAGGGTCCAGATGCAGCGATCACATGCTCCTTCCTGGGCCTTTGAATCTGTGAGGAGTGACTCACAGACACAAGAGACAGTTGACAGTCATTCAGGGGCAGCAGTGAGTGAAGAGCACCCGAAGGCAGGTGCGACATGGGCATCCTCACCAGAGGGCTACGGCTATGACCTGGGCTGGGATCTCTGCTTCGTGGCCCTTCCTGGCTTCTGCCACTTTCCCCATTGATTCTAGGAGCTCCCTACATCCTCTAATACACTGCTTTTCTGCAGCCATCAGCCAAAGTCTGTGTCTGTTGTTTTCAGCAGAGAACTCTAACAGGTACAGATAGGTTTTGAAACCCCCTTTTACAGATAAGGAAAATTAGATCCAGGAAGACTGACATTTTCCCAGGACCCCACAGCTAGCATGTGGCTAATGCTTTATCCATGACACTCAGTTTTCAGAATTACCAGTAAGTAATGTCTTATGAACAGCCTGTGCAGCTGTCACTGCTCTGACTTTTCTTCTGAAAGCGAACACCTTTTTGATTGTAGGTTCTGCTATCAGATTTAAACAACTAATATCCAATTCTATTAAAAATTGATATTGTCAGGAATATATGTAATCTAACTTCTTTGCTAATTAGCAGCCTGTTTTCTCTCAGTTACTTGTCAAGCCTCTAGGGAGGGCTTCTCCAGGAAGGATAGAGTTTTTGAGAAGCCTTTGCAGTAATTACAGTGCATCGTGCATATTCACGGCCTGGCTTCCTTCTTTGGAGAGGCCAATCAGAAGAGTGCTGATGGAAATCTCTCCCCTGATCCGCCAGAGAAAGTCACTGCCTGGGACTCCTGGCCTATGTTGTATGTTCTTATAAGAAATAGGGCCCCCTGTTCCCATCCCTGGCCAAGAGGCAATTGCAAACCAGTTCACAGCCTGAGGCTGAGAGGGTGCAGAGGGTTACCCCAGTGGCTGCCTTCCAGGTATTATAGGGCAGAAAGGGGTCCTTTGAATCACAGAATCTCAAGGATAAAATGGACTCTAACAATCACCTTGAGAATTACAACCAACCTTCCCTGACTTGACTCCAACCCTACTAACAGCTTGCCCAAGCTAGATCTGAATAGCACTGGAAATGCACCCGTTCCCGCCTTTGCAAAGCTCCATCCATCAGAAAGTTCGTGTTTATTTTGATTCCAAATTTGTCTGCCCACAGTTTCCACACACTGGGGTCAAACAATCCAATTATGTTTTTCCCATGAAAATTAAGTCTCATCCCATATACCACGTGTCTTTGAATATTACTGGAATCCTTTCCCCCACCTCTACCTAAAGACTTGCAGTTTGTCCTTACAACCCAGCTCGATGCTCCTGCAGGAATCTAGTGACGCTGTCACCACCAGCATCATCACCAGCCTGTGCTCCCAGCGTTCTGTGTTCACACCGTCATCACAGTACATATCAGGCTGCAGGCCCCCGATTTCTAGTCTAGCCCCACTAGACTATGAGCTCCTTGAGGGATGGGTCTGTCACTATAGATATCCCCAGCATATAGCCATATGAATAAAGAATGTCAAATAAATAACTTTTTAAAAAATGACTAATAAGGGTCGCCTCTGAGACTTCTTCAGGCTGCTTCTTTCCCGTGTACGGTGTTGAATTTTCTCGCTGCCCCAGGCATCCTGTACAGGCAGCCATGTGAATCTCCCAGTCCCCCAGCTATAAAGGGGTCAGCAGACTGTCCTTCAGTCTCCCACTATAGCTCCCAGCTATAGGGAGCTTGGTCAGTCAAGGGCCCCAGCTGCTGCCTCAGAAATCCACTCCCATGTCTGCACTAAGACCACACTCCCACCAGGCTGCTCCCAGCCAACGATCAAGTGCGTTAGGAATATTAAATCCTGGCAAAACACAGGATGCTCAGACAGCTGACTTCGGCTGGAGGACTCCCTGAGGCCCTTGCCAACCCTTCCTTAGCCTGCGTGACAGTCTAGAATGCTTCGACCCAGCCTTTCTCCCCTCTCTCCTGCAACTGGGGTAAGACTTACATTGTGGTCTGATGGCTCTCCCAGCCTTCCCTGACTCTCTCCCTGTTATTCTCCCAAGGAATTTCCCTTAATAAAATTATTACATGTTTAACCTCATTTTGGCATCTAGTTCTCAGAGGTCCCAGATTAACACATCCATCCAATTCTCCATGTACATCCTTCATCTATACATAACAGCTCTATAATCAGAACAGCACCACACAATCATCTCCATCTCCTTCATTCTAGGAGCTATGCTTTCATTAATACAACCTAAATGGCACTCGCTTTCTCAGCAGCCACTTCACACTGTTGACTCATATTGAGTGTGGTGTCCAGCAAGCCTACTTTTGAAAAAGACTAGTCTTAAGCCTAAAATGTCCTTTCTCACCTTCACCGCCAGCCCATCCCTATTCCTGATTCCTGGTTAAGATCCACTACAAATATCACTTCCTGTGAGAAGCTTTCCTGACATAGTACCTCCCTCCCTCCCTTCCTTAACGTTCAGCATGTACCACTATTACATAAAATTGTGCAAACTTTTCTTTAAACTTCTGTCTCCCCAGAAGAAAGCGCAAAGATCATATCTTACTCTTCCCCTAAGTCCTGTGCCTGGATGGTAGAGGATGGTCGTCTATTTGATCGATAAACAAATGTCTTTCCTGTTTGTGTAATTTTAAAGCTCCTGGGGGACAGAAATCAGGTCCTGTCTCTTGAATCCCCTAGAGTGCCCTGCTCAAGGGTGAGCACATGCAGGTAGTCAATAATATATATTGCATTGAATTGAGAGGCTTTTAGGGCACTTCAGTCCCATGTCAAACCCCAGGACAGAAAGGATGCTCAGGGCAAAGGAACCAGGTGGAGAATGAGATTGAATATGCTGGGCTTTCCTGTGTGGGGGAGGATCTCATCCCTGGGCTGCCATTCTGGACCCCTGACCCCTCCCAATCTGGACTCCATAGAACAGCCATAATAATCTTTCAAAAGCCAATCAGATGGTGTCACTCCTTTGTTCAATCCCTTTGATAACTTCCATCGTACTGAAGACAAAAGTCCAAACTCAGTTCCAGAGCCACGAGCTTGCGTGACCTTCCAGACTCTGTCCCATACCACCGTCTTCCTGCAGCGCCAGAGCCGGTGCTCTGACCGCCTTTCAGTCCCCCAAACCCAACCGGCTCTCTGCTCCCAGAGCCTCTGCACGCTGTCCCCCGGCCTAGAACCCTTCCTCCCGCGTGACCATCTCCTTCTCCTTCTGCATCCAACTCAAACGCCTCCTCTGCTGCCCATCACACCTGGAATCCGCTAGCGCCACGCCTGATTCATTTCCTTCATCATGATTAACCACTGAGTGTCCAGGTTCCCTCTCCTCAGAAATAACTTGCCACCGGCCCCCTCAGCACAAGCAAAGCTCGGGGTGGCTCCTGGAAAGACTCGGATGCCCCCACCCAGCTTGGCCACTCCTCTCTCCATTCATTCCCAGACTGGAAATGTCCACCCAACAGCCTCTGCTTTGGGCTTCCGGACCTAAGCCAGGGTGAATCCCTGTCAAACCCGTAGGTTTTAAACTACCGGTTACCTAGGAGACTTTTCAGAGCTTCTCCCGCGAGCCAAATGAGGCCCGTCTGCAAAGGGAAGGAGGACATCTAACGAGGCCCTCTTTCCGCCTAAAATTACTGTGCGGCCGTTTCTACGCTTCAGAAGCTGCCAGGTCGGGCAAAGTACATGCTCCGCTTCCTCCCCACAAAGCTTCCCTCAGGAAGCGAGGTGTGTGGCCACGTGGCCTCGGACCCCAAAGCCACCCAGGAGCATCTACATCTACCCTCCAAACCCAGAGATGGGACAGGGCCCAACAGCAGCTCTAAACTCGCTTGCTCTCCTCTCCCAATCCCCTCCCCCAAACAGCTCACCAGCAGCCCAGAAAGGATTCTCATGCCCAAGAACTATTCGGTCATCCCATGCATTCTCTCCTACTCTATGACTCATAAAGACTATTTAAGTCATTCACATACTTCCCTTCATACTCAAAGCCCTGGGAACTTAAAAACAGTAATAACTTTCTCCTCAAGCATCTGGCTCTTTAAAAACTCAGGGCAAGAAGAAACGGTATAGGAGAAAGAAGACAGTTAGGGGGCTTCACAAAAAGGTAAGAACTGAGGCAGACTTTGCAGGTGCAGGCTGGATGAGACTTAACTAGGCGGCCTGATGCAGGCAGGGGGGTGAGCCCCTACCAAGAACAGATGTGGGGATGGCATGACCGAAAACGACAGAGCCATTTGGGGAGAAGGGGAAAGGGGACTGGAGAGGCATGGGGTGGGTAGATCAGAGGAGACACTGAGAGATTGGAGGAAAGTGGACTTCAAGGCACAGTCATGGGTAGGTCATGGTGGGCTGTGGAACAACGAGGGACATGTGGACAGCAGGATCTTAAGAACACTAATTGGGTGACTCTGGAGTGGCCTGGATGAGCCAACCACTCAGCTCATTCAAAAGTGATTGTGAATAAATAGCCAGTTATACATATTGACTAAGTGACCCAGTTGCAAGATAC
Organism: Lipotes vexillifer; assembly: GCF_000442215.2. Classification (NCBI taxonomy): domain Eukaryota; kingdom Metazoa; phylum Chordata; class Mammalia; order Artiodactyla; family Lipotidae; genus Lipotes; species Lipotes vexillifer. The sequence goes on from NW_006776123.1 coordinate 393,364, forward strand.
TTTATGCTGAATTTGGTACCGAACCAGTGCAGCTATAAGACACAGGTGAGGGCTTTCCTGGTGGCACAGCGGTTAAGAATCCACCTGCCAGTGCAGGGGACACGGGTTCGAGCCCTGGTCCGGGAAGATCCCACATGCCGTGGAGCAACTAAGCCCGTGTGCCACAACTACTGAGCCTGTGCTCTAGAGCCCGTGAGCCACAACTACTGAAGCCCGCGTGCCTAGAGCTGGAAGTTTTGTGAGCTGAAGATCAGACTGCTTAGTACAGCACCCCTCCCTAAAACTCTATGACAGGACGGGCGGGGTTTCCTCTTCCTGACACACAAAACCGATGCCAGAGACCAAAGACTCCTGAGGTACCTCTCTGCCTGAGGCTGCACAGACGTCCAGAGTATCTGTCACTTGCTACAGCCTGCAGTTAACGTCCTCAATGTCAAATCTGGACGCCTTCCTGGCAGCACTCCCTCCACGTTAACCTTGGGGCAGGTGAACATGCTAGGCATTCCAGGCATTCAGAGTCTTGGAATGATGCCAGGGGAATACCCACTCTCCAGCTTACTCTCTTTCCTTTTCCCACTGGGTACATCTAAAGTACCGGACAAACCTTCGTTCCACAAAAGTACACTAAGACAATCAGTGGAAAATACAACATTACACATATTTCTAACATTGAGGATGCTGCTACAAAGACACATGGGAATTCCTGGGATACACCGGCCTGGAAAAGCCATTGCCCTCACCCGCCTCTGAAACAGGCAGAAGCGTGCTGCTTTGTGAGTCAGGGCTTCTCTGCAGACGTGATGTCTGCCTGGCCCGACACATCCCTCACAACATGGGCTCCTCTCTGCTGTAGCTAGCACCTTCTGGAAAACCTATTCTGGTGACCTATTTAGCTGCCTATCTTGGTTCATGACTTTTCATCACAGAACAAATCCGGCCGCTACAGAATGGGTGGGAGAAATTTAATCCCCTTCACGGGAGTGTGCTCTCTTTTCTCTGTTCTTCCCTTCTCTTGTTAGAGTCCCAATATCCACTGGAACCACGAAGATGTCCACTTCTCCACAGTCTCCTGTTTCACTATATTAAAGTTGTCAATTCCGAGGCATTCTAAGTAATACTGCCCAACCTATAGTCTCTGCTCAAGGGAAAGGCATAGGGAGCCATGTTTTGTGCCACAAGTGCCTTCCCCACCTGTCCCCTGGCCATAGCTTATGGGGCCAGAGGTGAACTCTTGAACCAAAGACAACCAAACAGCAGGCTGGTCAGCAGCCCATACAAAACACTTTCTATCTCTGAAATTTAAGCTAAGAAACATGGAAAAGGCTGCTCCGTCATTAGCAGGAGACAAAACTTTAAAACTGCCTTAAGGTAGAGTGCAGCCAGGGCACGCTGAAGCCATGTGCAAACCACATAGTTATGAGGAAGGAGAAACTACGAGTAAGAACTAGAGGACCTAGCGACAAGGACGAGGTACAGCAGTCACACACATAGAGGAGGAGAAACCACGCAGCCCGTAATGGAGAGGATCCCGGTACCTCGACCCCGGGGTGTTTTCCATTCCAGGTGAGGTCCAGGTTCCTGTGGCCTTATCCCTTTTCCTCTTCCCTGGGGCTCTGCTCCTTGTAGCCAGAAGAGCCTTATTAGACACACATACGCCTCCCCCTACGCACACACTCCCATGTAACTCATACTCTGTTCTTCTATCCATGCACTCATATTACACATGCATACGTAAATGCGTTGAAACCCATATACACACACTCCTAACCGGTGAGATGTGTGCAAGGAGCCAGTTCCCATTCCAGTAATGTTATCAGATCAGCTTTAGTGCCTACATGAATCCAATCTTAACACATAACCCACTGCCACAACCTTCTGACCTTCTTGGTCAAGCACATAAGGCACTGAAGACTTCTTTACGAAGTTACAATTTTAAGAATTAACGAGTTTGCATGTAACTTAAGATGTGTGCTGCTTACGGAATGCATGTCGTTAGCTCAATAAACAAATTGTTTTGAAAAAGAATGAATTCAGAGATGCAGAACTTTTAGAAATATCAAAATAATACCTTATATCTGTCTCCCATTTTAAACTTTCCTAGACGATTTCACATGCAGTGTGCTAACAAATCTTGAATTAGGTTGAGTCGCCGATGTGAAACTTGTTTGTAGAACAGAAAAATGGCGACTCTTAGTAAATGCTGAATCACAGACATTCGTAAGCTGTCTCGGGGCCATGTGCGGAACCGCCTCTCACCAAGCGGATTCATGGCTTCGTGGTTTCTGCTGCAAGTATCGCCCGATACTGCACATCTCAGATGACCGACGACAACTCCGGCAGTGCCACAGCAAATTCCTAACTTCTGTCATCCACCAGTGGTCCTGGAACCACTGGTCTCCCAGGAGCTATGATTCTGCAATGTGCTTTAGACGTGATTGACTACCTGTCGCACAGGTAAATGGGGTCGTGCATACACTAAGTTCCCCAGATGAAAGATTCCTGGTCATCATATAATTTTGAAAAATAAAAAATAAATCATTGTCAAGAAAAAGAGAGACGATCCCATATGCGGCTGGCTTTTCTTTTTAAAACTTTTTAAAAATAGCGTTGATGTTGAACTGGGCTTCTGAAAGGTGGGCATCGATATAAAGACTGTGATGCATTTTCCCACCATGGCTTTGTATAAAGATCAGGCCTAAAATGATAGTGCTGTTTGGACTTGGATAGGTATATGTTTCCCACAGAAGTCCCCTACCCAGTTCCCTCTGACCCTCACAAAGACTTTGAAGACAACACAAGTACCATCCCCGGTTCACAAATGAGAAAACCAATGACTAAGAGAGTCAGTGTCTTATCCAGAGTCACTCAGCTGGCTAGTGACAGATAGAAACAAGATCCCAGATATCAGGACTCCCACTGAATAAGTACATGGCACTGGCCTCCTCCAACCACATAACAAATTATCTCCAAACCTGACAACAGAAACCTCAAAAATAATAGTAATACAGGAACTACAGCCTGAGGCTAACCTAGGATCAGCACATCTAGCCAGAAGTCTCTGGCTGCAGCAGCAACGTGGCCCCTCCACCGGAAGAGTGCTGACCTTCTAGAACCATCCTCAGCAAGTGTCCCCAGGAAGGGGACTAGATGCTGCCCACCACACACTCGGAGAGTGAGCCTCCTCAAACGTTTCTTCTGCTCCACACATGAGAGAAGAAATGGTTAAACTCTGAGGCCCTGCATAGACATTATCTTATTACTTTGGAAACATCTGTGATTCACATCCTCATTAGATAAAAACATTGCAAAGGCTTTTAGGGTTTGCGGGGAAAACATCACATTGCAGCAATAATGACACAGAGGAACATTAGCTTTTCTGTTTGTTCGTTCAGTCCAGAGTCAGAAGCAGCAGCAGCTACTATCAATTTATAGAAATTCCTGAATGGCAATCCTGCCACTCAGAGTCAAGATAAATGAGCTCTGTGGGTGCACACAGATAAGCACAGAGCTGTGAAGTAAATGCCTACACATGTATGCTTCTGGTGAATTAAAATTATAGCTTTTCGTTACATTAGTTTTATCTCCTGGCTAATAACCAGGATGTAGTCAGAAAGTCAACAGCAAGTTCAAGCTTAGTCAACAGTTATCAACGGTTTGTGGACATTCAGAACAGAGTGTCTTCATACCACTTCAGATAAGGGTAATAAATAAACTCCAGTTCTAGGTTTTCTGTACTCATCGAACGTAACACTTGTCAAGTGGGGTCCATAGACCCCAGTTTCAGAATAAGCCTGTGTGGCTGTTACATTTTCAGGTTATGGGGCCCCAGTCCACCCAGAACTACTGAATCGGAATCACTGGGGATGAGTCCCAGGGAACTGCAATTTTAACAGGCACCCAGGGGATTCTTATGCATCTAAGGAAGAGCAGGGAAAAGAAAGGGAAGGCTAAAAGCGGGGTGAGAGACAAGGAGACACACAGAGCTGAAGGCAAGACCAAGAGAGAGGCCCCAGTCGTTACCCCAGCACGCCTCCCCCAGCTGCCCTTAACAGGCTCTGCTCCTGCAGGTTCAAGGCCAGTCCTGCCAAGGCTTGTGCCCACAAGAGCCAGAACTGTCGATCCTATATAAGCCCCTTCCCAAACATCAGGGGGCGCCCAGGCATGGTCTGGCTCCTCCACAGCTGGCCTCTAACTCGGGAATGACAATTTTTAGTCTCTGCACACCTATATGAGCATCGGGCTGCAAACATCCCCACCTGCACTCTTGGGGGTGGCCTGAGAGCCTTGAGTACAGATGACTTGGGGGTGGCCTTTCGACCTCAGCTTTCCCACACGGAAGCCCTAGACCTCCTGCCGTAACCCCTAGACCTCCTGCCGTAACCCCTGCCAGCCTCTCCTCTGACTGCACTCCACACTGGGTTTCCTCTCTATCATCCCTTCTCAGCTGCTTGAGAGCTCATGGGAGAGATCAGATGCTGTGTGTGGGTACTGTCATTACGTGGATGCTACGACCATTATGTGGTCCGATCTTACAAAGAAAGAGCCCTCCCTGTGCGAAAGGGCTGGGAGTCACCTACAGGCTAAGTCATTCTTGGCTTTAACTAGTTGGGGGTGTGACAAACTGGCTCTTAAACTGGAAGCCTGAACCCTCAGGGAAACTACAAAGTGGTAAAGTGGCTGCAGTCTACGTTGGAGGAAGGCATCAGTCGTCACCTCCTAGCGAAGAGGAACAAGGATCTGAGGATGAGGAGCTCATGCCTGCAAAGTTGTGCCCGTCTTCCCTCCCTTTCTATCCCCCAGCTCTCTGTACCCACGACCCCCCGCCCCACACACACACACCCCTACAGCGTAGGGTGTCAGGAAGGACCACAGGACAGGGCCTGAGAGCCTTGAGTACAAACGACTTGGGGCAGAATCATGCGTGAAGTATGTAAACTATTCCTACTCGTTGCTCCCTAATACTTCGGAGTGCTTGAAAAGGTCAGCTGCTTCAGCTGTACTGAGAGAAGCAAGAGACAACGTTGATTCTAATGAAACTTCCAGGGACAGGTGGGAATGAAAAGGATTCTTTGAACTGGAGAGATCTGGAGGGGCCAAGCATGGCACAAAAAGGGAAGAGCAGAGGCACAGACGCAAAGATGAGCACCTCTAAAGGGCAGGACAGGGGGAGAGGGAGGGTCAACAAAGACAAGTCGACCAAGACAGGTTGAATCCAAGCCTCGCCATTAGTGCTGACATTATGTCCGCAATTTATCAAACAGTAGACTTTTAATACATCTATGACGGCCCTTGATTTGTTTTAGTCTGTATTCACATCCCTGTTATTGTTTTAAATTTGCTGGGGATAATCTTAAACTAATCTTCCAATCATTTTTCCAAGAGCCCTCATCAATAACAACTGAAAGGATGATTAAAATAACCCTCTGTACAGAGCAAAGTCAACATTACTGTGGGGAGTAAATTACTCAGAGATATAACGTCAATGCCGTCATTTATAAAAGATTTGTTGCCAAATGCTATGTAACCTGGTCTTTGCCAGAGTATCTAGGGAGAAAAAAAGATACATGAAGCCTGGGTTTTGGTCTCCGCTGGCCCACCTGTGTTGTAGGAAAGATACGGAGAGATGAAGGAACTAAGGTTCCGCACAGGTGAGAGAAGCCCATCTCTCCTCCAAGTCCAGCTCTGTTCCATAAACGCAGTCACCCTCCCAGCTCAGCTCAGCCCCTGTCCCTGAAATGATCCGTTTTCAAGAACATTTAACCCTTAAAGAGGGGGCTAATGCGGAGAGGTGAGAATGGCATAGTGATTCGAGGTATCCACGACCTCAGTCATGGACAGAGATTGTACTCAGGCTGGAAATGGCTTCCTACCAGGGCACTGTGGGCATTTTTCCCCACCGTAGGCTCCTGAGCTCCAGACAGAACAGCTGGTGGTTAGCAGCCAGCGAGGCCACCTCTGTCTCAGAGGTATAGCCAGAGAGCAGTGTAGAGAATGAATGCCAGGAGAGACGTTAGAAATCGTTTACTTCAGTCCCCTAAACTTGCTGAAGGGGTAACTGAGGCCCAGAAATGATCAGCAATTCACCCAAGGTTACACAAGCTAATTAAGGCCTGAGACAGAGTTTTGCCTAGAGCTGAGGTTTCCCACCCATACTGCTCAGAATCCCAGCTTGACTGCCAGGCTTGGTTTCACTTCCTACTTGGTCCCAAATTGTCATTTTAAATGAAAACACCCTCCGTGTCCTAGCAAAGGCCCACTGGATGGCCACTTTGAGACCGAGGGCTTCAACATGGCAGGGCTTGACAGGCTGGCCACAGTGACCAACTGTGGCAGTGGGGGACAGGGGCTGTTAACCGGAGCAGAGAGGAGCGGGTAACAAGGAGTTCCAAAGGAGGAAGCTCTTTCTGGGGACTGAGCTCCTGCTGAGAATCTGTATGCTGGTGATGAAGAGCCCCGCACACGAGGGCAGTTACTCATGGGACTCCAGCCCCCGAAAGCCCCCCAGCAAAGAAGGTAGGTGTACATTCATTCATTCATTCACTTATTCACTCACTGCTGAGTACCAGAGACTGTGGTGAGGACTGCTAAGTCCAAGGAAGGAGTGGGGCAGGAGGAAATGGGAGGGGAGTTATTCTAGCTACCACCCAGAAACCAATTCAAATCAAGGAGTAGTCCAGAGGCAGGAGTGCCAGTGCAGAGACCACCAGCTCAGCTTGCCTCTGTGCTTGGAAATTCCCACCAAGCAGGAAGGGATAACGAAGTAACTAATGCTCCGCAGATCATAAAGTGCTTTCTTCTCCCCATCTTCCCCAACCGGCTTGCCTGTCCTGAAGCCCAAAGAGGAGCCTGACAGGTTTCAGGCAAGCCCCCAGCAAGGCAACAGTTGTTCCCTTAGCACATGCTGAGGGTTCGGTCTAATCTGGAGTTAATAAACCCCTAAAGCAACACCTACTCCTCCCGTGAAGGGGACAGAAGCAGACTTGAAATGCAAACAGATATTTTAGGACCCTAATCAGGGGTAAATATTATTTAATAATAGAAGGTAGTCACTGCCCTCTAAAAGTTTAGAGTCCACTGTGTGGGTGAGTTGGGGGGAGGGGGGATTATAAGACAGGGACCTGAACAAAGCCAGAAATGAAGGAAACGGCACTGGATGGCCAGTGAACAGCACGGGCCAGTGGGTTAAAGGAATTCCGCTAAGAAGAGAGCCCTTTGTGCTGGCTCAGTTCCTCCCCAGCTCAGCTCTTCCCAACACTCAGAACACTTGCCCATCTCCACTTACATGCACCTTACATGCATGACTATTCACATATCTATGGCACTTTACAGTTTACCAGTATGAGCAGCACCTCATCAGACCTTCACAAAAGCCCTGTGCAGGGGCTAGAGAGCTCACTCTACCCTGTTTTATCTCAAGAAACTGAGGCACAGGAAGGCTGAAGAATGTGCCAGTGATGCATATGTGAAGGGTGGAGCTAAGGTTCAAAAGCAGGCTTTACCCGAATCCTTTACATCCTCCCAGGCCATTCCAGGTCCTCCTCCCCTGAAAGCATCTCCCCAGTAACTGCAAAGAGGGTTACGACTCAGAACCATTGGCTCCCACACCTTGCCATATTCTCAGTCAACTAAAACAAGCCTTCAAGATTTCGAACAATCAAGATTTTTAAGATTGCTTAGCATATATCAAGCTCCTATTACATGCCAGGTACTAGGCTAGCTCTATTTGCCTACAGTCCTATGAGACCAGGTTTTGCAGTCGTTCTTTGTTTTTAAATCACTGCTGTACATGTAAGACAGCTGAAGTATATGGACAATGAAAGATGTTGTTTATGGTCATGCATTTGTGTCAGGGCAAGAATTCTAACCCATGTGTTCCAGTTTATAATGTTTAAGTTTCCTCAAAAATTCGGTCATCCAGACTTCCATTTATGGAATATTCCAGTGAACTGAGCTGTTCTTGGTACTATGATGGGATGTTTGGGTTTGGGGGGGCTGCCTCATTTCTGCCTTCCGGCTACTCATCATCTCAAGCACCAAGCACACCTTCCCCACTTCCTGCCACAATGGACACCAGTGCATGTAAAGGCAAGTGTGCACATGTGTACACAGCCACACATACACAGCCACACATACACACATAGACACAAGCATGAGATGAGGCTGCAGGTTCTCAAATCAAAACCTTCCCGAGTCCGTTTGGAAGTCCCTGGCTACATCAGAATGAAGGAGCAAGTCTCACAACATGTTTTTCAACGTGAGAAACTTACTTGCAAACATCCACACTACACAGTACATAAGTGCCATATGATCAAAGGGGAGGCCTTTGATAAAATCCCAGATGAAAAGAAGAAAGACACGGTGGTTTATTTTAAATGAAGTTGGACCATTTTAAAATTATGAGCCTGTCACAGGAGAATCTTGAGTGTGTAATTAATTTTTTTTTCTGGCCATCTGGTTTACCAAAAAATTAAAAAATAATGACTAATCCTGAGATACCTGACCTGCCTACAAAGAATGAATTAACTCTAAAGGAATGTATAAGAAATATACAAAAGTCCTGGAAGTATGTGGCCATGGGGTCAGAAAAGCATGGGTTCTAATCCCAGCTCTGCCATTTACCCAGGAGTGTCACCTTGGGAATGTTAACCTCTGAGTCTCATCTTCACTGCGGGAATGGAAAGGCCATGAGATTGTTGAGGGGATTAAAGGACAAAGTAGGTAAAATACCTGCTCCATTGCTGGTATTCAATGTTGGTCTCTCCTCATTGATGGGTCCCTAGATGCCCACACCCGAGACCTTCACTACCAAATTTAGACAGTGTAACGTCCTGACCAGTGGTTCTTCATTCTGGTTGCAGTTGGAATCATTTGGGAAGCTTTGAAAAATCTAGATGCCCAGATCCCACTCCAAGTGACTTAAACTAGACTCTTTAGAGGTGGGCCCCAGGCGTAATAAGTATTTTTTATAGCTCCCCCGATGATTCCGACGGCGAGCCAGGGTTAACAGTCACTACCTAGATTCCTATTCCTGCACAGTAAAGACTTTGCCAGAGAAGCTATGTTATTGGAACTGAGCAGAACCCTGCACAGATAAAACAATGGCTTGACTTTATAGAAACTAATTGCCGATGCCAAAGAGCAACACTTCTGAGCACATTCACATACTCAGAGCCGATACGTGTGTGCTAAGCACTTCCATCCTCTCATTTGCTCTCCTCTCAACCCTAGGAGGTGAATGCTCATATCGAGCATACATTACAGATGAAGAGATGAATACTTCGAGAGGGTATTTAAATTACCCAAGTGCAAGTAAATCCTAAGTAGAAATGAAACTTGAACTCAGGTCAGAGTGATGCCAACACCTTTTAAGGCCCTGACCACATCTTCCTAATCTTTAACTCAGCTAGTACTACCCCACGGTGCCAGCCACTGACTGACCTGCAGTCCCCATCAGCCTTCACGCTGACTGATAGGAGCTGTGGGCCCTCCTAGAATCTCAGCTGGACAAAGTGACCAGATCACTATAACCATTCCCACCACTGGGAAAACAACCCAAAGAATAATCTTGCTTATGTTATCAGTCAAGGTCCTAGCAGGAAACAATTCTACTCACATGCTTCAAATGAAGATAAAGAAAGAACTGCCCTCAGAGGAATGGGAAGGGCTAGAGAAACAACAAGAGGTGTGGAGCTGCCAGAAATTAACAACAGGAGGAAGCCATTCCCACCCCTTAGGAGGCCTAAAGGGGAAAAAGGAAAAGGAGTGTGATTGTAGCCGGGTGAAAGAGGGGCCTCAAGCAGGAGCTGTGATCACCCAGGGATGCAGCCACGTCCAGACCCTTGGTACCTAGCAGGGAGGGAGCTGGTAAGAAAGCTCCGACTTTCCCACCTTCCCAGCTCCTGCTGTTGCCTCAGTCTGCTCAGACCCAACTAGAAGCCTGCCAGCAAGAGAGCCTGGATCAGGCAGCCCATAAAGGTCAGCCTCCTGGGGCATGGAATAGAGCAGGGGAGGGAGCGGATGGGTCTGGACTGGGGGCATAGGCAAGTAGAGAATAATCCACATGAAGAGAAAAATGTGGTTTTACTGGGATGGATATGCACAGTGTAAAAGCATTCTTCACTTTTCCAAAAGGATTTCTTTAATACCTTTCTTAGTAACAATAACCGTGGTTTAAGGTGTTCACTGTGGGCCTGGCACTGTTCTAGGTGCTATGCAAAAGTAGTAGGTACGAATCTCAGTTCAGATTCAAGGGTGCAAGAAATATTGCACCTCTTTATTTTCTATAAGGTAATTTTTATTTCGAGCTCGTATCCTACCAGGATGACAGGAAACTTCACCTCAGTCATCTTTTGGGCTTTGCCAATCCAAGAGGCCACGGTACTAGGTACCAAGGTACCATGGCACCTGGTACAAGGGCCCTCTAGCCTGAGTCACCTAGGCACACAGGCTCCCTCGAGAATATGGATCCACTGTCCCAGCTGGCACAGTCTTTCAGATCCAGTGGCTCCTCTGACACACACCAGCTGAGGCCCGAGCCCTTCTCCTGAGACACAGAACCCCAACAAGTCTCATGCACCTGTGGCCACTGTTTTCTGGGGTCCTGCCAGGAAGTAGAACCTGGGTCCCCACTGCCCAAAGACATGCAGAACCTCTCAAGAAATCTGGAGAATCTCCTTTGAGTCTGGGGAAAGCGTCCCTTCCTATTCTAACAACGTTTCTGCTTCTTCCACAACCCCTCTTCTCACTTCTACTCCCATATTCTCTGAGACGCCTCCAGTTTTAAAAACAAAAGCTGGTATATGTCTCTTCTCCTTCCTTTCCCCCCACCCAGCTCCTCTTGGACACTGCACTGTGCTCCAGTGGGTAGTAGACAGGGAGGTAGATGGAGACATCTAGGCAGAAAAAGACATAAATTAATAGCTCAAAGTATGATCCAGCTGCACATATATTTCTTTAAACTTTAAGACAACATATGCCTCAGTTCTCACCAGTGGGGCTCCGAGCAGTTCAATTATTTGCCCAGGGCTACACAGCAGGCAAGGATGCTGTACATCCTCATCCACCTGCCTCTAAAACCTACCCTCATTAACGAGTCCAGAGATGGCAAACAGATTTTACCTCATGCGCCCACTCTGACTGGCTGGTATGGCTCTCTAGAATCTGTGCTGAGAAGGATTCTGATGTCATAACTAGCTCACTGGGAAACAGTGCCATTACTGATTGCCAGTGACTCTGTGAGAACAGGAGGCATGCGTATTTTGCATCCATCTACTAGAAATTAAGCCATTTCTTATATATAATGAAATAAAAAATTTTAAATGGTTTGAATTTGTAAAAATTAACTTGACGCAAAATTACAGGAGCACATCTATCTTGTGCAATGTATCAACAGGGCCATGAAGAGAATCCATCAAGAGGGTCTCCCAAGAATCAAGAATCAATGCTTCTTTTAATCTTTATTTTAATTTTGTGCTCCTTTTATTCTCAGGGTGGAAGAAGGTATTCACTGTTCCTGCCTGATGTACCTCCCGCTAGGGCCAACCCTAGAAATTAACTTGCAGAGCCTGCTATCTCTCTTCCTCCTGGCTTCCCTTCCCCACGCCCCAGCCAATCACCTGCCCCGAGGAAAGGAGGTCAGCAAAGCATGGATTATTTCATTACGTTTTCTTCTTACATTCTCCTTTCAGCAACTCTTAATTTCCTTCCTTTAGGCACTGTAGGTTTGTTGTTTTTCATTGATTTATGTGGAACTGGGCATCTTTATCAGTTTAATTAAGAAAAAATTACACTGCTGTATATGCTTGTCAACTTAATCTTCAGGATTTGTCTTGTTTTACGTTGTAAACTTTGGGGACAATTTGTTCTGTCTTTAATCAACACTTAAAGATTTTGTTTTCTTTTTTCTTTTTTAAAAATTTTTTGCTTGTTGGCTTCTAAGCCCAATATGGACGAAAATGCTTCACATTTTCCCTTGTTTCATAACCTGTACCATCATGTTTACACTCACTGTACTTTGAAGAAAAAGATTAACTGTTTGTATTTTTATTATAGGAAGCAGATTGAGGATAATATAGATAAGTCCAAAGAATACTCAACAAAGAGTCAAATAATCTGATTCTAGTGCTGGCTTCTCCAATTTTCTGGATTGCCTTAGACAGTCATGTGTCTTCCCTTTTCTCCGAAGTGGGTACAACTGAACTTCACAGGACAGGTGTGAAGCCCATGTTTACTTTGGAATTTATGGGTCCTGTGCTAATGTTTGGTTGCAAGCAACAGAATATTACTCTGGTTAATGTAAATAAAAAACTGAAAGGAGCCTGAGATCACTTATAAAACTGCAGAAAGAACTGAACTCTTAGGCCTAGGGAAGACACAAACCAAAGAAGTGTTGGAAATCCCAAGCATAGAACTTGCAGACCTTCACTCAAGGGTATTACCATGGGGTGGTTCTGCACTGACAGCCTTCCATCCTCCTATACCTTGGCTCAGGTTTAGAAGTTCCAGTAGAGAGAATGCAATTGGCCCAACTTATTCCTGGAACCAGGATGTGGGATACTATTTGGAGGCCCAGACTGGAGCAGTGTCAGGGATACAGCAACTGTTAGCAGAAGAAGGGATGGGAAGGGGGTCCAGAAAACACAATAGGCAGGTAAAACTAAATTGCTACCTTGGTCCACAGCTTGGTGGCCGCCCAGGACACAAATACATACACATGCACACACATTTCTCTAGGTCCAGCGCTTCTGGAAAATTCCATAATTATCATATCTCTTTGTCTACACTTATAGATTAAATGATAAACAATCCCAAATAACCTGAGGAAGAGAGAAAATAAAAGAAAATCTTCATATATACATATAATACAGTAAGCAAGAAGATTCAAGTAGAGACTATAGCTTCACCTCCCCAGCTGGCCATAAAACTATAGCCGGTGTTTATGACTCACCACCACCTCTAATATCTGCTTCATGTTTCACTGATCTTTGAGCAGAACCTCTGATAGAACCAGCTGAGGTTCTGTAATGACAGGAGAAGTGACTCTTCTAAGGGACCTTGGCCCTTGACGGTCTTTCCCGTAGAGGGATAGAACAAAATACACATTGAATTTGACCACGTGGCGTGGCACAATAATGGCTTCCTTAGATTGCACACGTTTTCTTTATGTAGCAGGCACCTGACTTCTTGATAATCAAGGTGAATCACTCCAGTCAACTCCATCACCACCTTTCCCCCTTCCCAAATGGTATGAGGAGCCTAACATGGCCTGTCTCAACTTCCAATTCAGTGGACCCATTCCTGCCCCAATGAAAGAATCTTACATTTGGTTACCAAGACCTCTAAACCAGCAGCAGCCAGATTCCCAGGAACAAGGACCAAAATTCAGAAAGCAGGTTGCCATATAAAATTATTAGATCCTCCCGACTCACTGGGTGAACAGCAATGAAGGGTGAGAGAGAACTAGGCAGACGAGAGTAACAAAACTTCAAATAACAATGTCTTAAGCCAGACAGAAGTATACTTGTCTCGTGTATAAGTCCAGGTAGGTAGCACAGGGTTAGTATGGCATTCCATGGTTGCTATCATGGATATCATGAGGCTCCATCATGTCCAATAGGCTCCTGATGGTCCAACAGATTGATGAGGTCCAAGCCAATATGTCTGAATTCTACTAACTAGAAAGGAGAAGAGAAAATTCCCTCCTGAAAGCTGCACTAGTTGCTCACATCCCATTTGCCAGGATTTAGTCATCCAGTCCCACTGAACTACAAGGGAACTGGAAAATGGAATCTTTATTCTGGACGCCATGGGCACTGCAAAATAATCAGGAGTTCTATTTATCTAGAGGAAAGGGAAAAGGGATATTCAGGGATAACCAGTGGTCTCTGCCACTGAGAGTGAGTGGGAATTGCGATTTTTCTCCCATAGGAAAGGGGTAAGGGGGTGCGTCCTAGAGCACTGTGGAGATCCAGATTCTCCAAATGCCCAAGATCCTCTTGGAGGTCCCCCTGTCAGTTGTCTAGGTTCCAATCCTTCCCAAACAATGTTCTAAGCAGCCAGAGTGTTGCCAAAGATGTTAATCCAACCGATACTGTAATCCGGCAACTGCCTATCTCTGTGTTTCATTTTCAACATTCCCAACCCTGCAGAGTTAACAACAATAAAAGATTCTTTCATTGTGATTGCATAAAAGCTGCAGATTTCATTCTCTGCTTTGTGGTGAGAATTGTGAGATATGAACTTGTCAGAAGAGCTGTCAGAAAAGCCACCCTGGCCCCAGACTCAACATTTACCATCCCCCTTGCATGAGTCCATGACAGCAAATCTCTTATCCATTCCCCCCAGACTCATCCTCAAAGAGCATGTGGTCCCAAGAGAACAATGCTGACAACCTGAGTAGCTCTTTTATTATTTAATAGCATGAGTTATAGTTGCCATCCTAAAATAAAGAGAAGGAGGAAGTCTCATTCCCTTTTGCCGCATCTTGGCCCGATAACCAATTCCCAGTGACCCATGTGTCTTCTACTTGCAACCCTCTAATTTTGGCATCAGTTAAGGTGTCATAAAGGAGTACTGAAAGGAACTATCCTTTAAGGCTCAGTGCCACTAACCTCCATAACTCTCTATCCTCTTTATACTGTAATTTTCTGACCTCCTAGTCACCCCCTCGGTCACTAAAGATTTGGATAGCTGTGGGTCTCCTGAAAGAGATGCAAAATTTTGCGTTTGTTAGTTATGTATTTTCCTTGAGAGGGAGCCTATGCTTTTTATTTGCAAGATACACCATAACTTCCCCCAAAAATAGTTCAGAAAAACTTTCCTAGATATTGAAATTGCCCTTAGTATTTTCACCTGTCCACAGCCTCCCATCTTTCCGTCTTCTTCCCTTAGCTATTCCACTGATGTCTGAGTGTCCATCTCCTCTTCAATGTTCCACTTTAATCCCCATCCAATTTAAATTCCATGATCCATCCTTTCAACAACTCTTCACTCATTCGTCAAGTCATTCAATCAATGTTTACTGAGCATCCATTTGTCAGGCACACAAAGGCAATAGAGACAAATAGTTCCTGCCCTAATAGAGAATACATTCTGATGAGAGAAAAAAAACAAGCAAAAATAAGTAAATTCAAATTTGTGACTAATGCCATGAAAGCAAACAAGAGCTAAACAAGAGACTATCAAGGAGATCTACTTTAAATATGTAGTAGACCGAATATGCACACACACCCGCTCCCGCAAATGTCTATGTCTTAATACCTAGAACCTGTGAAAGTGTTAGGTTACAGGCCAAAGTGGCATTAAGACTGCAGGTGGAATTAATATTGCTAATCAGATTATCTTAAAATGGGGAGATTGACCTGTCTTTAAAGGTGGAATAGAGCATTAGATAACCAAAAAGATGGCAGTGTGAGAAGGGTGTAATTCACTGTTTCCAGCTTCGAAGATGGAGGAAAAGGTCACGAGCCAAGGACTTCAGATGACCTACAGACGTTGGGAAAGGAAAGGAAGCACATTTCTCCAGAAGAAACTCAGCCCTGCCAAAACCTTGACTTTGGATTTCTGACCTCGAGATCAGTAAGGTAATAAGTCTGCACTGCTTAAACTCTAATTTTGTGTTGTTTTGTTATGTTGGCCACAGAAAAGTAATTCAGATACAGTGGATAGTAAAGGCTTTTTACTAAGGAAATGACACTTAAAACAGAACCACAGGGCTTCCCTGGTGGCGCAGTGGTTGAGAGTCCACCTGCCGATGCAGGGGACACAGGTTCGTGCCCCGGTCCAGGAAGATCCCACATGCCGCGGAGCGGCTGGGCCCATGAGCCATGGCCACTGGGCCTGCGCGTCCAGAGCCTGTGCTCCGCAACGGGAGAGGCCATAACAGTGAGAGGCCCATGTACTGCAAAAAAAAAAAAAACCTTCCAAGAGTTCCCAGAGTGCCTCAGGTTGATCCAAATTTCTCAACATGTTTACCACCATGCGCTTCATAACCTGGCTTCTGCACCACCCCACTTCTTGCGTTCCAGTCACTTTTCAGTTTTCAGTGTCTTTTTTTCTTTTTCCAGCTTGCTCACTGTTCTATCTGCTCCTTCTACACTTCAGTCTGCTTCCTCCCTCCCTTAGCTTTCACCTTTGGTGTCATTTCCAGCAAGTCTGGGTTCAGTGCCCCTCCCAAGTGCTTCCTTAGCATCTGAGCCCTTACTATCATCCAAGAGTTTATCATAGTGTTTAGAACCACTGGTATTACCTTGAACAAACACTGCTTGATGAATGAATCACCTTTATTCTTTGATTCCCTCTGCTCCTAAGGTATTTATCATCAGAGAGTATTTTTCCCTTCCACTGGATGAAAACTCTGGCAGGCCCTCTGATTTTTTTCATCCCTTTTAGAAACAAGATGTAATTTGGTCACTTCAAGTGGTAAAGTATAGTCTCAATTGAGAAAGTAGAATTTACACTCCAATCTATTAATCCATATTTCTCTCTTCATTCATAATTAAGACTCCTTTCCACTTCTTTTTTTTTTTTTTTTTTTTTTTTTTTTTGCGGTACGCGGGCCTCTCACTGCTGTGGCCCCTCCCGTTGCGGAGCACAGGCTCCGGACGCGCAGGCTCAGTGGCCATGGCTCATGGGCCCAGCTGCTCCACGGCATGTGGGATCTTCCCGGACCGGGGCACAAACCCGCGTCCCCTGCATCGGCAGGTGGACTCTCAACCACTGCGCCACCAGGGAAGCACCCCTTTCCACTTCTTCACCAGCTAGAAACCTATGGTAGGTAGACCTCCTGCCTTAGAGAAAGGGCATATGGTTGACTTCATCTCCTGTTCCCTCTCTGGAGGAGGAACATTAAGGAGAGAGAATGGGAAAGGACTCAGAAGTTTCTTACCTGACTGGTATAATCTTAAGATGATGTCTTACTCTCACCAAGCTAATGTTTAAATCTGGTTCATTCTTTGTGAGTGACTTCCAGGTTCTTTGGAGGTTCCAACCTCTTTGGTTCCCCAGCCGGGATCCCCTGACTTGCAACTCTGATAATGTGGGCAGTGCCATTGGTGCTTCTGCTGATGCTTCTTCTCCCTATACCTCAGGCTTTCTGGTTGTCTCTACCACCCAGACACTCGCTCCATCATCAATGTCTCCTTGCTCTGTAGTCTACTTGTACAGGAGTCAAAATAGCTCCAGGTATGGATCACCAAAAAATAATCAAAAAAGAAATAAAAAATACCTGGAGACAAATGAAAATGAAAATACAAGGATCTAAAATCTATGGGATGCAGCAAAAGTAGTTCTAAGAGGGAAGTTTATAGCAATACAAGTCTACATCAAGAAACAAGAAAAATCTCAAATAATAAACCTAACCTTACATTTAAAGGAACTAGAAAAAGAACAAACAAAACCCAAAGTTAGTAGAAAGAGAGAAATCATAAAGATCAGAGCAGAAATAAATGAAATAAATTAAAAAAATAGAAAAGGTCACTGAAACTACAAGCTAGTTCTTTGAAAAGATAAACAAAATTGATAAACCTTTAGCCAGACTCATCAAGAAAAAAATGAGAGGCCCCAAATCAATAAAATCAGAAATGAAAAAGGAGAAGTTACAACCAACACCACAGAAATACAAAGGATCATAAAAGATTACCATAAACAACACACCAATAAAATGGACAACCTAGAAGAAATGGACAAGTTCCTAGATATGTACAATCTCCCCATACTGAACCAGGAAAAAATAGAAAATATGAACAGACCAATTACCAGTAGTGAAACTAAATCAGTAATTAAAAAAAAAAAAAATCCCAGCAAACAAAAGTACCAGACCAGATGGCTACACAGGTGAATTCTACCAAACATTTAGAGAAGACTTAACACCTATCCTTCTCAAACTATTTGAAAAAATTGCAGAGGAAGGAATATTACAGACTCACTCTATGAGGCCAGTATCACCCTGATAGCAAAACCAGACAAAGATATCACACACACACACAAACACACAAAAATTACAAGACAGTATCACTGATGAACATAGATGCAAAAATCCTATATAAAGCATTAGCAAACTGAATTCAACAATACATTAAAAGGATCATACACCATGATCAAGTGGGATTTATCCCAGCTGTGCAAGGATGGTTCAATATCCTCAACTCAATCAACATGATACACCACGTTAACAAATTGAAGAATAAGAACCATATGATCATCTCAATAGATGCAGAGAAAGCTTTTGACAAAATTCAGAATTGATTTGTGATTAAAAAAAAAAAAAAACTCTCCGCAAAGTGGAAAATACCTCAGTGAAACACAATAAAGGCCATATATAAGTCCACAGCTAAAATCACCCTCAACAGTGAAAAGCTGAAAGCATTTCCTCTAAGATCAGGAACAAGACAAGGATGTCCATTCTTGCCACTTTTATTCAACATAGTTTTGGAAGCCCTAGTCAGGCAATCACAGAAGAAAAAGAAATAAAAGGAATCCAAATTGGAAAAGAAGAAGTAAAACTGTCACTGTTTGCAGATGACACGATACTATACACAGAAAATCCTAAAGATGCCACCAAAAAAACTACTAGAGCTCATCAATAAATTCAGTAAAGTTGTAGGATACAAAATTAATATACAGAGATCTGTTGCATTTCTATAGACTAGCAACAAACTATCAGAAAGAGAAATTAAGGAAACAATCCCATTTACCAGTGCATCAAAAAGAATAAAATTCCTAGGAATAAATCTAACAAGGAGATGAAAGACCTGTACTCAGAAAACTGTAAGACACTAAAAGAAACTGAAGAAAACACAAACAGATGGAAAGATGTATCATGTTCATGAATTGGAAGAATTAATATCGTTAAAATGACCACACTACCCAAGGCAATCTACAGATTCAGTGCAACCCCTTTCAGAATACCAAAGGCATTTTTCACAGAACTAGAACAAATAATCCTGAAATTTGGATGGAAACATAAGAGACCCTGAATAGCTAAAGCAATCTTGAGAAAGAAGAACAGAGCTGGAGGTCTCATGTGCTGTGATATCAGACTATACTACAAAGGTACAGTAATCAAAACTGTATGGTTCTGGCACAAAAACAGATACATAGATCAATGGAACAGAACAGAGAGCCCCAAAATAAACCCATGCACTTATGATCAATTAATCTCTGACAAAGGAGGCAAGAATATACAGTGGAGAAAATACAGTCTCTTCAATAAGTGGTGCTGGGAAAACTGAACAGCTACATGTAAAAGAATGAAATGAGAACATTTTCTCACACCATACACAAAAATAAACTCAAAATGGATTAAAGACCTAAATGTAAGACTGGAAGCCATAAAATTACTAGAAGAGGACACTGGGAGAACACTCTTTGACATATATCATAGCAATATTTTTTGGATCTGTCTCCTAAGGCAAACGAAACAAAAGCAAAAATAAACAAATGGGACCTAATTAAAACTAAAAGTTTTTGCACAGCAAAGGAAACCATCAAAAAAACAAATAGACAACCTGCTGAATGGGAGAAAATATTGCAAATGATATGATTGATAATAGGTTAATTTCCAAAATATATAAACAGCTCATACAACTCAATAACAAAAAAACAACCAACCACGTTAAAAAATGGGCAGAAGACCTGAATAGACATTTTTCTAAAGAAGATATACAGACGGCCAAAAGGTATATGAAAAGATGTGCAACATCACCAATCATCAGAGAAATGCAAATCAAAACTACATTGAGATATCACCTCACACCTGTCACAATGGCTATCATCAAAAACCTCAATGTTCATAGAAGCATCATTTATAATTGCCAAGATGTGGAAGCAACTTAAGTGTCCATAAACAGATGAATGGATAAAGATGTGGTGTATATATGCAATGGAATACTACTCAGCCATAAAAAAAGAATAAAATTCCTCCATTTGCAACAACATGGATGGACCTGGAGGGCATTACACTTGGTGAAATAAGTCAGACAGAGAAAGATGGAGAAAGACAAATATTGTACATTATCACTTATATGTGTAATCTAAAAAATGAAACAAACAAACAAATGAATGTAACAAAAAAGAAACAGACTCACAAGTACGGAGAACAACTAGTGGAAGAAAGAAGGGGGAGGGGCAAAATAGGAGTAGGGAATTAAGAGGTACAAACTACTATGTGCAAAATAAATGAGCTACAGGGATATATTGTACAGCACAGGAAATATAGCCAATAATTTATAATAGCTTAAATGGAATATAATCTATAAAAATTTTGAATCACTATGTTGTACACCTGAAACTAATATAATATTGTAAGTCAATTTTACCTCAATTAAAAAGTATGAAACTAAAAAAAAAAAAAAAAAAAAAAAAAAAAAAAAAAAAAAAAAAAAAAAAAAAAAAAAAAAAGGAAAAGAAAAAAACCTCCAGGCAGGTTTTCTCTACTTCATGACCAATATCTAGTCCATATTCCTTTTGCCCTGACAAATTCTGCGAGTGCAGGTTAATCTCGAGCCATCCATCCTTGTTCTGCTGCCAAACAGTTGCATCCTCTAAATTTCTAGGACAGGAGTCAAACCCAAGTCCATGGTGCCAACCAACTGCAGGGAACATATATTAACCTCTTCAGGTGGTCTTACTGAAGTCCCTCTCTCTAGATTTAGGGTGGCAAGATATAATTACTTACGTTAATATCAGTTACCTTAACAAATAAATTCACAAATCTCAGTGGCTTAACACAATAGAATTTATAATCATGGGTGGGAGGAGTGTCTGCTCTATGAAGTCATTCGAGGTTCCAGGGTAATGGAGGCTCTGCCATCTTCAAAATTGTTTTCAAGTCTGCTGGGGATATCAGTATCTTGTTAGGAAATTAGGGAAGAGGTTGAGGCTTGAGCAGGGAGGTCTACATGGGCCAGGCCTGAGGGTAAGGATTCCTACTTCCACCCACATTCCACTGGCCAGAACTCAGTCACATGGTCACACCCACTTGCAGGAGAAATTGGGAAATGTAGACTAGCAAGAGGAAAGGAGTTTGGTGTGCAGCTAGCCAGTCTCTGCCACAAGGGAGTGGTGATCTAGGAAGACCACTGGACTCAGAATCAGGCCACCCGATCTCAGTCCCACTACTGACCACCTGTCAGGTCTTAGGCCAGCCAGTTCATCGCTCCCTAAGCCTTGGTTTCCCCATCTGCAAACCAGGGGACTACAGGACCCTAAGACTCAGTTCTCTCCTTCTATGGATCTGTGATCCTAAGTATCACAGCTGCAAATGGGGCAGAGCCCTAACTCAAAGGGCAGCCATGCCGTGACTGAGGTGAGGAAATGGATTCTGGTCATACAAAGAGAGCTATTGCCTTCAATAGTACCTTTTTTTCAAAACTGAGGGACACAGATCTTCTAGGAAGGGGCAGCACATGTGGAAGCTGAGACCAGAAAGTCTAAACTTAGAACCCCACCCTTTCTCACCATCTTCATCACTACTAATTTCATCTAAATCACCTTTTCTCTCACCTTGATTATTGCACTAGCTTCCTAACTGGTCTCCCTCTATGCAGCCTCTTTAAAAGTTTCAAGCTGTTGGATTGCTATTGCATTGCTCCAAATGATGCTTATTTCAGTTCAATTCAAAAAACCATTACAGAACACAACATTCTTATTTCTCCCATCACTCAAGCTTGGAATACTCACCTACTTCCCCTCATTTCAATCTCTGCATACCCCACTCCTACAGCTCACCACCCAAACCATTCCACCTGCTCCACGAAATAATTCCCGGCAATAATATCTTCCCCCGCTCTCACATCCGATTCTTGGCTATTTGTCATCCACTTATGTGCTCCTATACTACAGCCTAGTTATTTGTGCACATCTTATCTTCTCTACTAAACTGTAAGTTCCCTGAGTGAAGAGATCATAGATTATACTATCTGCATTTGTACCATGGCCGGTGCTTAATTATTTATTGAACGAATGAATGACTAATTAGACTGGGGAGAATTATTAAAAGGCAGAAGCGAGGCAGCCCTGTTGGAAACAGCAGTGAGCCCAGTTTCGGTTTGGCAAGGACATTGTCTTCTGATTGTTTTTTTCAGAGTCCACTGTGGTTGCACTGAACAATCTATAGGAAGAACTGTAGGTGCGAATCTTCAGCCAAGATAATGATTGCACCGGGGTCTGATTCAACTCAGTCTTGCCCAGGGGCAGTATTAGGAAGCAAGTTAAATGAGAGATCATATTCTATCAAATCCTATGGCTGGGTGCCTGTGAAACGAGAAATTGCAGCTGGACAGTAATTTTCCTCTTTTTCTCGCCTTTAAATGTTAAGCTGTATGCTCTGAAACAAAACAGGGCAAGGAAATGAGAAATTATTTGAGGCATTCAATCAACGTGGACAATCGTTCTCCTAAATTCAGACAAAATAAGCCTTTTCTCCCTCAGTAGCAGAAAATTATGAACTAGTTCTATGAACCCATGTTTCAGCCCCCATTTCCCTTTGTCCTGTCTAAATCAACGGCCATAAGTCAGGCTGCAGCCAGTCTCTCTTTTGGACAGAGCCTAGAGTTTACGTCATGCCAGCCCTGAGCCTGTTGCTCTTAGGGGCCCATTAGCTACACTTCCTTTACACATTCATATCACGCCCTCAACCACAGATGGACAGCATGCCACGGGTACAAACAGGTCCAGGTGAGGTAAAGGATCAGCACAAACCCATCCTCACTATGAAAGAAACAGCTCAGATTCAGATGACACATCCTACCTGCAGCAGCAGTACTATCCTAACACCACTAGGCACAGTAACGAGCCCACGATAGGGCTATTGTAAGTATCCATCTGATCACGCGCTCACCGGGCTCACTTTCAGAAAAAGAACAGCTGTCAGTTACCGAGCTGCTTTTCTGGACCACGCGCAGGGCTAGGTATTTCATACACATTGTTTCCAGTCTACACACCAATCCTGGGAAGTAAAATGAACCCATTTTGCCGATGGGGAAACTGAGGCTCTGAATGGTCCAGCACATAGTCCAAGATCACACAGCCAGTGCGTAGTGGAGTCAAGACTCCAACTGATAAACAACTCCAGAGCCATGCATTTTCCACTTGAGCACACTGTCCACACATTTTGCTGACTCCACCCATCCCATTTTGGGTCATGGAAATAATGGGTGCTCGGCAGACTGCGATGCTCTTTAATATACGTTATCTCATTTATTCCTCACAGAAGGCTGGTAGATAAAACAGATTAAAACCTCCACTTTACAGATCAGGAAAGTTCAGATTATATGAGAAGTGAGAACTCTTTCCCTAGATCCTGAGCCTTCCTATTGTTAGACGACACGACAACTTGAGACATAAGAGTGAAAACTATTTTCATTTTCACAACAATTATGTCACGCTGCCCTATTTGAAAACCTCCCGTGATTTTCCATGACTGTAGAGTTAAACCTAACCACACTATTGAATCAAATAAGACCCTTCCGAGCTGGCATCCCCTGCCTCACCAGTCTCCTCTCTGCTCCCTTCCCGCCTCTCCACTCTTGCACGGCCGTCTCAAGCCACAGCAAACCGTCCTCCTTTCTCCAACATGTCATGATGTCGCACGTCCTAGCCCTCGCCTACGCTAGTCCCTCTGCCTGGAAAACTCCTCACGCTTCCAGACTTTCCAACTCCCCCGGGCAGAGGTGGCTGTTCCCACTCAGCCTTGCCATCACCTCGAATGAGCTAGTGCAAATGTAGGGCACTGAGTGGGTGTGCACCTCTACCCACGAGACTCCCCCACTAGCAGCGACCGTCTCCTCGGCTCACGGAAAGTGAGAGCTGAAGCTGTGTCAAAGGACCGCAGAGCACTGCTCACTCTGGCCATGGATTACAGCACTGAGCTTCAGGACCCTACTCTCGTCCCCCCTCACTGCTCACCCTGCCCTTCTCACTATTCTCTAACCTTCCAGGCAAGCTCTCACCTCAGAGCCATTGTCCTTGCTCCTCCCTTGGTCTAGAGTATCTTTCTCCCCAAGCCATTCACAAGCCTGACTTCCTGGTGGGTGTGGCCTTCTAGGAATTCCCTATTAAATTGCTACCCCTATTCCTACCCCAATACCCTTTCTCCCCTTTACATGTTTCTTTAAAGCAATTCTCAAACTCTGACAGACTGTATATTTTACATATTTTTAAAATCTTCTGTCTTGAATGAATGAATAAATGAATGAATCTTTAGAGCCCTAACTCCTCCCACCCACAGCATAGTCCCCAGCACAATGCCTGGCCACGGAGTCATCTGGTCCCCTCCCCTGCCTAGAAAATCCTAAAGGGTTAGCCAAGCCTGTTTTGTGGCTATGGGCCAAGACAAGGCCAAAGAACCAAAGGCAAATCATAATCCAGGGAGAGCTGTGAGTAAGGGCCAGCTGATTGTGTCGAGGCAGTCTTGCAGAGCAAGTTGGTTCTGGAACAATTACCGTCAGGAACAAGGGTGCCGGACCATGGGAGCAGAGAGCCAGGGAAGATGAAAGAAAGCCAAGGCCAATGAATCAAAACCGACACTGTATGAGAGACCTGTTTCCTCCCATCCTTGCCCACAATGAATATCATAATCTTTTCAATATTTATCAGTCTCATAGATGAGAAATTATAACTTGTTTTCTTTTTATTCCCATGATTACTAGTAGGGCTGAACATCTTTTCATATGTTTATTGCCCATTAGGATATCTTGTTTTATGAACTGCCTGCTGCTATTTTTTGTCCACTCTTTGGTTAGGTAGTTTGGCTTTTTTTTTTTTTTGAGTAATTTGAAAGAGTAGAAATGCTCTTTCTTCTACCTTCCCCATACACGTTAGAACTTTGTTTCCACAGTGACTTTTTTCTTCTTGATAAGTTTCTTTCATCTGCCCAACTGAACTGTAAACTTCTCATGAGGGAATATATTACTGCTGCTATGTTATCTCTATGTTTAGCACTGCTAATCTCATTTATTGGCTGCTTACTATGTACATGTCATATACAGTCCCATGTAGGCGGTGCTGGCAAAGTGAACAGAGCCTCACCTCTGCCCCAACAAGCTGGACATATCTTGTAATCTCTCTAGTGTCAGTGACCTCACTGAGTTCTCTCAACCAACCCCCAGAGTTGGATGCATCTACTTTGTACAAATATAAGTTTCTACAACCATAGGTCCTGTTGCCTAAGAAAAGCATCCAGCACAATTTTGCCTCATATCCATGCCTATCACACCCGCCTCAAGCCTTGAACTATTTTGTCACCACAGCTAAACTCTAAATAATTACTTGCAGGCTACTTTTACAGCCCATGATAAATTTGAGAGAAACTTGAGAACAGTAACCATGCCTTACAGCACCATGACAAAAGATTCTTTCCTGGTTTTTGCTCATGGAGAGGAACCTCAACTATTGTTTCATACCCAGTATACAACATTTATAAATCTATAAAATAATTAACATTCCTTTAAATATAAAGGAATCAACAGTGCTCAAAATTTACAGTTCAGTTATACAAATAATAAATCAATGCCTATGACATAACAATTAGATTTTCCTAAACACTCAAACATTGAATACAAACATTTTTGCACAAACTCTCCTAATCATTTAATTACAATCACAAATCTGGTATGTCATGTTCTCATAAATGCTTTAATCATAGCAGAAGTAGACAAAACTAGCACAAAACACCATAGATATTATAAACTTGTTATTAAATTTAAACTAAAACTACTTTAAGTGTTAATAACATTAGTTTAAATTCTGTATCTTCCTGGGGCTGCATAAGCAATGATATCAAATCCACTCCCCCTCCCTCTCAAAAACAATATCAGACTAGTCAATTGAGTTTGCAAGTTTTGTGTTATTGAGCCTTTGAGATTTTGAGGGGGGGGATAGTGTGGGTGTCTGTTTTGATTGTTTTGTTTGTTTGGTTTCATTTTGGTTTGGAGTTTTTGTCTGACATGGGATCTGGTTAAGCTATTTTAGGAATTAAACTTCCTCTCTTATGTCAGTAAGACTCTAAGATCACACTTTTCACACAGGTTTTAATATCTCCCATTGAAATTATGTACAGCACTCTTTAAAGTTGCACTTGGTCAGCATGAACCTTTGTCCTATCATTGCCCCGGCTTGTTAACGTTATTAGAAAAGCTTATATTCCTAAATACTATATGATTACGATTAGTAAGGCCATCCAAGTGCCCTGCTTCCTAGGAGACGAGAGATTGAGTCTGTGCAATTACTTCTCCTCCTTAGGACATCTGGACAATTGAAAACCTTGCCCACACAATGTTAACCTCTCTCTCAACTTAGTGTGCGTTATCATTGCACCAATTAAATCTTGGGCCCTGTGTGTCATTTTTATGTGAGACAATGGATACTGACCAGTTTGTCCTATTCTTAATAGTTTCTACTATTTTTCCCTGGACTATTTGGTAGTTCATTTTTAACAATATCTCTAAGATGCCGTAAGGACAGAAATACACTTAATAGAAGAAACAAAATACTCACACATACTAACCCCCTTGATTTTCTGATGCTCAAATTGTTACAACTTGGTTCTATAACCTGGTTCCTTTGTCCTTTTAGAGCCACCTGACATCCTCGAAAGTACCTTTTCTTCCAGCAAACACGGAATATTCTTGAATTTTCCTGTGCCATGACATGGAATCATTTCCCCTCCAGGAAGATTTGGCTCCTACTCTTGAGAGATATTACCTATTACCTATGGGTTTGTGGTACAGAATTGAAATCATATCTAGAGGTGTGAATTTGTGAGTCACCCATAGAACTGGACACCATGAGGTGGCCTAGGGTGGAGATGAGGGTGGCCTAAGTAGGAGGGTGAACCAAACAAGTTTCAAATCAGCCCAGAGGTGACAGATAACAAGGCAAAAAAATTACTATGTGGACAAGTGGTAAGAATATTCTCCTCTGTGAAGGAAATATAACTCCATATTTACTTTTTAATTAACTAATTTACTGATATTCTAACTCATTCTCACTAAGAGAGTTTGAAGCAGTTTACAAAATATAAGACAATTTGGTAAAGAAAGAAAGTAGATAAAGAGAGCAGCATAAAGGTGAAACAAGGGTAAAATAGTATGAGAAACTATAAGCAAATTGAATATACAAAAACATGGACGTTACAATGTCATATACAAAGGTTAAACGTCCCAAGTTAACTCCTAAGTGTCACAGCAGCCAAACTTAAAAGGGGAAAGTTATTGATTACAAGAATCACAATGAACAACAAATTTCTCAATTTGTTTAGGGAAAAGGTAGATATTCCTCGCATTTAGATCTGAAAAAAAAAGTCTCCTATTGGTCCTCATAAAGGGGCATGATGTAATGTAGCTGAAACTCCTTCCAGAAGTACAACAAGCAACTTTCATATGACTTCTCCTTATAGCGTCCTCACTGATTCACTCCAAAGTCCAGCTCTGTAAAGATTATTGACCGGTGGTCTAAGCTGTATACCTTCAATACGGTTTTATCAACCAAGCAGGCATGTAATCTTCATCTTTCTGACTCCTCAGAACTGGATGAGAATAGAAGGGTGTTCTTTACTGGCCTCTGAAAACCCCACTGTAGGATGGGGATAAGAAAGGTGAAGAATGAACTTATGAACTGCAAGTTCATTCCTAGTAGTCTCTAACAGACAACAGGAAATGGTCCCAAGAGCTGAAGCCCTAGACCAGGAAGAGAGTGGCTTAAATTAGCTAAGGAGCTTCTGGCTGCTCTGGTGGAGGTTAGGAAGGAGGGACACATGCATATGGCATTTCCTATTCTTGGTACAATCTTGTAATGAGGGCGAGGTGTTGGGTGTCTCTGTTCTTCAAACTACAATTTAAGGTGACTGAGCTATAAACCCTGGTACTGTTTAGCAATGGTCTTTCTCTCCAGAATCTTCTCTGCATGCTTTTGGCTGCTAGTCTCAATTTCAGACCAGAAACTCTGAAGCCCCTCAGAAAACTCCATACACTGATGAGTAGGGTCAAAGCAAGCAAAATATAAACCTTTCCTGCCATTTCCAAATATAAGTAGATCCAAGAAGCCTCATAAAGATCCTCACTGCTTGCTTCTGAAGCACAGGAGGTATCTCAGTCTCCACTTGATGATAAAGGAAAACAACCTGATTACCTACACCTACCAGTTTGCTGGAAAGTAATCTATATCCCTCACTGGCACCAGTAACCTATACACAAACCCACGCCAAAGACTTCAAAGGAAGTGCTCTTCCTCAGGGAAAATATTCTTGTGCTTTTTCCTTTCCTTAGAGAAAAGAGTGATCAGACTCATCAACAAGCTGCTCAGGACCTCAACCCTACAATGCTTGAGTCAGAAGGAGCTTAGAGAATATATTCATCTCTGGTTGCAAGCAACAGAAATGGACTTTAGGTAACTTAAGTAAAAAGAGAACATTCTGGGGCTTCCCTGGTGGCACAGTGGTTGACAGTCCGCCTGCCGATGCAGGGCACACGGGTTCATGCCCCGGTCCGGGAAGATCCCACATGCCACGGAGCGGCTGGGCCTGTGAGCCATGGCCGCTGAGCCTGCGCATCCAGAGCCTGTGCTCTGCAGCGGGAGAGGCCACAACAGTGAGAGGCCCGCGTACCGCAAAAAAAAAAAAAAAAAAAAAAAAAGTTAAAAGAGAACATTCTGAAAAGCTATGGGGCTGCTCACAAGATTGAAGGCAGGACTAGAGAACCAAGCTTGGAAAAGACAGATATGAGGAGACTCCAGAAGGTTTTGCTGCTTGAACCCTGGTCCCACAGCTGTGACGATGAATTTCAACAGCTTCTCTCTACTTGGTTCACTCTACTCAAGATTCAAAGTCCTGGGCTTCCCTGGTGGCACAGTGGTTAAGAATCTGACTGCTAATGCAGGGGACACGGGTTCGATCCCTGATCCGGGAAGATCCCACATGCCACAGAGCAACTATGCCCGGGCGCCACAACTACTGAGCCTGTACTCTAGAGCCCACAAGGCACAACTACTGAAGCCTGCGTGTCTAGAGCCCGTGCTCTGCAACAAGGGAATCCACCGCAATGAGAAGCCCACACACCGCAACGAAGAGTAGCCCCCGCTCGCCGCAACTAGAGAAAGCCCGTGTGCAGCAACGAAGACCCGATGCAGCCAAAAATAAGTAAATAAATTTATTTTAAAAAAAGATTCAAAGTCCTAGGAGAGAGAGAAGCCAACCAAGCAAACTTACGTCCTACCCTGCCTCTTGCTGTACCTGGGCTATAAGACGAAGGTCATGGGAGCTGAGATAAGAGAGTCTCCATCAGCTGGCATAATGAAATGAAAAGTCTTGAGACTTACCTACCTACCACAATTGCATACAAAGGAGGGAAGTAAATTTCCCAGAAGAAAATCAAAGTGCTATTAGGAAGGGGCAAGGCATGCTGGGTAGAAAAATATATAAAATGTCCTTCTCAGGAATGTTAAAGCCAATTCTCTTCTTTTACAGTTAAGGAAGCTGAGATCCAGAAGGGTAAAATAAATTTGAAAGGTCAAAGAGCAAGTTTGAGGTAGATATGGAACAGAAGTTAAGACAGCTGCTACCCAAAGTGTGGTCTATGGACCCACAGCACCTCATCCCCTGAGAAATGCAGACTCTCAGACACCACCCCAGAGCTAGTGAATCAGAATCTGCATTTTAACAAGTTATCTGGGTAATTCACATGTACAGCAACATTTGAGAATCACTGCTCTATCTTTACAGATCTCAACCTTGAATCACCCAATGATAACTGAACCTAGGTATTCCTTGCCTAAACTCGATCTATGATGGTTTTTCCTCAGTTCACAGGGGGAAAAAAGTTGGCATAATTGTTTCTTCATCACTTACTAGCCTCTGGGATCTATTTCCATGTGCTAGTTAATACACCCACACAGAGGGCAGCTTATGTGGTCATGAGAAGCTTAACAGCAGGGTGTGCACTTAAGCCAGTTTCCAAGACGGTGATGGGAGGAATTCTTAAACTCAAGACTTTATAAGGCATTGTTGAGAATGAGTAGTCCCAACTGTGAAATAAGAACCAAAACCTATAGTGATATGAATTGCTCCATGGCACTCGGGTGCAAGAAATATCACACTGCTTCTTTTCTTTTTTTAAAATATTTATTTATTTATTTGTTTGTTTTTGGCTGCGTCGGCTCTTAGTTACGGCATGAGGGATCTTTGTTGAGGCAGGCGGGATCTTTCATTGTGGCGTGCCAGCTTCTCTCTCTAGTTGTGGCACGCGGGCTCCAGAGCACGTGGGCTCTGTAGTTTGCAGCACGCGGGCTCTCCCATTGAGGCACACCAGCTCAGTAGCTGTGGCGCACAGGCTTAGCTGCCCTGTGGCTGTGGGATCTTAGTTCCCTGAGCAGGGATCGAACCCACGTCCCCTGCGTTGGAAGGCGGATTCTTTACCACCGGACCACCAGGGAAGTCCCATAACATTTCTTTATTATTCTAAATCAAACTAAATCTTTTTCAGTCCCACCTGGTGGGCAGGAAATCTAATTTCTGTTACTCAACCTTCCCTTGGTTGAATCAGAACCAGGAGGCTTACGTATTTTTACAAAAATCAGGACAGGACCCTTTGTCTTCAGTTGGCCACGACCACTGACTTTGCCATCAGCCCTTCTACTCAGGTTCACTGCTCTGGGAGGGTTGCAGCCATCATGCCTGTTATCTGAAGACCTGCGGTCTCTGTATCAGCAGGCTGAGATGTCAGCCTCCACCACCACTGAGGTACTGTGCTTTGTTTTGTATTGGTGGAAATGTGCTTTTGATACTCAGATTTTATTGCATACATATAATATAGGCAAGGTATCCTTGTTTGCCTGCTGGGGTAAAACATATCAACATTTTATGGTGCTCCACAAAGAACATGATATAAGTATAGAGCACCAACTTGTCCAGGGGGTCTGTCACCTAGACAAGTTTGAGGGGCACTGCTCTTGGCTCTCTGTAATATATACATGGCCTGTGCTGCTGTTGAGCTGGGTAACTGCTGTTACTCCACTCTTATATCTACTCTTAATTTTGAACCTATAACATGTTGCTTATCCAACTTCTTATCACCTTTTACCTATTACTGCATACTCTTCCTCTACTGGAAAGCATAATGAAGTGTGGTAAAGCATTTATGGCTCAGATTCTTTGGGGAGCTTGGAAAATGAAGGTTTCCTCAATGAATGATTAGTGTTATTAAGGCTGTATAATCCACTATACAGAAGCCAGTTCCAGCCGTGTATGTGTGTGTGTGTGTGTGTGTGTGTGTGTGTGTTAGTGTGTGTGTGTGTGTGTGTGTGTGTGTGTGTGTGTGTGTGTGGGGGGGGGGGGGGGAAAAAGAGGGGTGAAAAGGATGGTATAGATGTTAAATTACCTGGTGTGATTTAAGTATGAGTCACTCGCCCCCTAAATTACTTTCATATTATCAGATCTCTGGATTATCTTTACTAGAAAACTAAGTTTTTCATGCCATAATTAGAAGTAAGACTTTGTAAATAATCCTGGAATAAAGACTAGAAAGGCTGCCATTCAGACTAAGGTCAATATTTTATAGCAAATATTTTCCTGAGTACAGATTTAGGTTGTGAGAGGGGATACCCGAGACATGTGATGTCAGGGAAGAGGGAGCCTTGAAAGTATACCAAGGACGTAGTCATCATCATCACAGTTTTGCCAGGATCACACACTAAGTGTCAATACCTTTACTGCATCCCAGAATGCCTTTAAATATCAAACACGGCCACTTTCCTTCACTCCTTCTATATCAGAGATCTCAGAGCCAGTGGTTACCCGGGTAAGCACTCCAATATATTTACAGATCAAGAGACCTTCAGAGTCCTCAGGTTCCGGATGACCCACAGTACAACAGAGGCCCTTCCAGAACATTTTCTACAGCAACCAACCAAAATGGAAGAAGAAAAAACTGTCCATCTGGACTCCTGTATATGCCTGATTATATTCTTTGACCAATCAAAGCAACGTACACCGATTTATATACAATTCCCAGAGGTATGTGGCTGGGCCCTGCCTTCAAGGAGCTTTTAGTTTATTTGGGGAAATAGAGCTTGTGCATAGAAAGAACACAAATAATACACAGCAGTCTTCAGTAAGTTCCAAATGAATGGAAAAGACAATTTCAGTGGAGTTCAGGTGAGAAAGGAAGGGGTAGGGGAGTTCTCATCACCAGCCAGAGTGATTTAGGAAGACTTTAGGGAGGACTGAGGATTTTAACTTTACCTTGAGCAACAATTCTTAATTTAAGGTCAGTGCTCTCTTACTGGGTCCATGAATCGAGCTTCAGGAGTCAATGAACCCTTTGGATATGCATTTTCCTGGGACAAAAGATAGCTTTCATCAGATTTTCAAAGGGGTGACTGAAAAAGTTACAAGCCATTACCTTGCAAGAAATTGCATAAGCAGTGCGGAAAAAAGCAGCATCCTAAATAGGGGGACAAGTAAATGAAAAAATGATGAGGAAATGAACAAACCACATTTAAGCAGAAAATGATCACTGCCCATCTTGTGGTAGCAGTGGTCCCATGCTCATCTGAGGCAATGTCAAGAGATGGAGCTGGGAAAGCAGATTAGAACTGGTTGGTAAAGGGCCTTAACTATCAGG
The DNA here is from genome assembly GCF_000442215.2 of Lipotes vexillifer. Lineage (NCBI taxonomy): Eukaryota > Metazoa > Chordata > Mammalia > Artiodactyla > Lipotidae > Lipotes > Lipotes vexillifer. Next base: position 425,976 of record NW_006776123.1, read on the forward strand.
ATTATGCTGTGGGTAGTGCTCAGATGAATGACACAATGACGTGGAATGTAGGATGATTAGTCTGGCCACTGAGGGCAGCATGAAAGTGGAAGCTGTTAAGCCTGGAATCAGAGAGACACCTAGACCAGTGATGAGAATCAAGAAAATGAGTTGAGCTGCTGGCTGTAGCCATGGAATGAATGAGAGCGATCCTGGAGCATTTGAGAGAGAAAATTTAGTAACTTTGAGATATGGGAGGAGAAAGAAAGAACCAAGGATGACCCAAAGCCCCAAGCCTGGATGTCTGGAAGGATGCAGACCCATCTGTAAAAATAAGGAACAGTGGATACAAAGCTGGTTTCCAAGAGTATGGCAGAGGCTTTAATTTCCAACATGCAGAGTTTGAGGTGCCGTCCCAGTAATAGTTGAGAGCCCCTTTATCGATGGCGCCAAATATCCACAAACCCAAAATAAGATAGGAGCATCTCCAATCATATTCTCCCAGCCTAGTGCCCTCTATCCTAGACAACTGATTGTCTGACTATTTGGGGGGACTGTTAACTGGAAGCTGTATCATTTTTGTTTCTTATTAGCAATCTTGCCTAAAGCACTTTCTCGGAATGATGTTAGCACAGTGTGATTAGGAGACATGCAAGGACATAAACATTCCGATAAGATAAAAGCAGCCCTGCTTTCCCAGTACTCTCACAGTACTTTAACTTCATTAGGCTTGTTGTTGTTTCATTAGAGTCAACGCCATTTAAATTTTTATGTTCATTTCAAGGCTATTTGTTTTGACACAGGATTTTAAGAAAACGCAGTAGGAGCTTTCTGGGTTTTATTTAACTTTATAACCATCTAATTTACTCCCCAATAAAGGGATAACTAAGCATTCCTGTTATGCTGCTAAAAACCTCTTTGCATAAGTTTGAAATACAGCGTAAGACTGCAAGGAGGAAATTCACACCAAGGAAATACTGACACAAGCTATCCAGTGTTTGGTGCTGGGGTTTAGGGACTCAATACTTCCTCTCTCCATTAGCACCCACATACCCTACAGGACCCAAAGTCACCTCTTCTACTTACACATTATTACTTTTCTAAACAAGCATGTCTCTGACCCTGCCACATATAGAACAGATGAAGCCCCACAGCCTAGGAGTGCCAAAAGACAGAAGGTAACAGTGGGACGGTGATTTAGAGGGAGAGAAGCAGGAA
>NW_006776123.1:427203-427834 GCF_000442215.2 Lipotes vexillifer
CAGGAATGTACGGATTTTACAGAATCATTCCTCATTTCTCCCCAATATGACACTCTAATTGATTCAGATAGATCTTCTCACTTGCCCCCTCAGGAATCAAGCCACTGCTCACCTCTTTGTTGTGTACAATGTTCCTCCCTGGTAGGGAGGACTTCCCTCTTACCCACCTAAATGCAGCTGATCTTTCAATATCCAACTTAAATCCTGCCTCCTCCCTGAACCCCTTTCTGTTTATTTCATGCCCCTGGATCACTGTCTTCTCTCAACCACCCAAGCGACAAACACTTTTGAGCACCTACTAACTGCAGGTATGAGTGTCCATTGTACTTACTTACTCCTTGCTTTCCCCTCTGATTATTGGAGGCTATTCACTGTCACTCTAATACAGGAGATTTTCACTTCTCTATTTCTCTAAGTGCCAAACCGATTCCTAGGCAAAGTATCAATTAATGCCTGTATGTCAAAATGTGCCTGGTGTGTGCTAAAGAAAAAATTAAGAAACAAAAACACTTAGGCCAATCCAGAACTACCTGTCATTTCAGCACAATTAGAAAGAAAATTCAGAACAATATATATATATATATATATATATATATATATATATTTTTTTTTTTTTTTTTTTTTTTTTTTA
>NW_006776123.1:428411-429462 GCF_000442215.2 Lipotes vexillifer
TCATTTCTCCCCAATATGACACTCTAATTGATTCAGATAGATCTTCTCACTTGCCCCCTCAGGAATCAAGCCACTGCTCACCTCTTTGTTGTGTACAATGTTCCTCCCTGGTAGGGAGGACTTCCCTCTTACCCACCTAAATGCAGCTGATCTTTCAATATCCAACTTAAATCCTGCCTCCTCCCTGAACCCCTTTCTGTTTATTTCATGCCCCTGGATCACTGTCTTCTCTCAACCACCCAAGCGACAAACACTTTTGAGCACCTACTAACTGCAGGTATGAGTGTCCATTGTACTTACTTACTCCTTGCTTTCCCCTCTGATTATTGGAGGCTATTCACTGTCACTCTAATACAGGAGATTTTCACTTCTCTATTTCTCTAAGTGCCAAACCGATTCCTAGGCAAAGTATCAATTAATGCCTGTATGTCAAAATGTGCCTGGTGTGTGCTAAAGAAAAAATTAAGAAACAAAAACACTTAGGCCAATCCAGAACTACCTGTCATTTCAGCACAATTAGAAAGAAAATTCAGAACAATATATATATATATATATATATATATATATATATATTTTTTTTTTTTTTTTCTCTTAAGAAGAAGGAACAAGAAAATGAGCCCATTGGAAAGTGTTTCTAATACAGTAAGCTGGGGAATGTGTTTGGGTGGCTTTGTGACGCACAAGAAGGGAGCAGAACTAATCTCCATCTGAATCTCACCAAGAGTTACTGGTCCCCAGGGCGTCACGTGTCTCAGGCTGCCCTTGGATGCAAGCAGCAACTTGTTCACTTCATCCATGATAACAGCCAATATGTGCTTCCAGAAATGGGCCTGGAATTCACAAACTCTAAAACTCGTGTCCAGTGAACTTCCCCTGAGGTCACCTTCTAAACACAAAGTATGAACTCTCTGGAAAAAAAATAGCATCACAAGCAAAAGAAAAAAGTGATTATCCTTAGCCTAAAAAGAGATTCTAAAACAGGAGACCTGTGTGTTGGTGGACCCTCACATTCAGGTTTTTTCCTAACTATGAAGTCAGTGCCACTAGTCTC